>NW_027308563.1:25000-42500 GCF_047496885.1 Scyliorhinus torazame | reverse complement strand
TAGGCAGTGACTATATTCCATTGGGTTAATGGAACAACGTCTTGTTTGAGTTTCTCAAAATGTTTTTTGATCAGTTTATTTATTTGTGTGGTTTTACTGTTGTATTGTATAACAAGAGGTATTTTTGAGGACAGATTTTTATTGCCGGGGGGATTCTGTAACTCTGTTAGAAAGTTTGATTTGATATATCTAAGGAATCTTTTTGTGTAACCTCTATGTTGTAAGGCTGTGAATAGAGTATTTACTGCAGTCTCAAAATCTGAGTTTTCTGAGCAAATACGGTGGAACCTTATCAATTGTGATTTGATGAGGCCCCGAAAAACGTGTTTTGGGTGATGGCTATTGGTGTGTAGGAGTGCATGTGTGTCTGTAGATTTAAAGAAGACTTTAGTAGCTAATTTGTATTCTCCATTATCCTTTATAACTTTGTATACCGTGGTGTCCAAAAAATCTATTGTGTGTTCATGTGAAATGACCTTCATTTTAATAGATGCGTGATGGTTGTTGAGGATCTGTACAAATTGTTCAAACTCCAATTGTGTGTGTGTCCAAACACCCCATATATCATCTAGATATCTATAATAGCATAGTGGTGTTTTGGGGCACTTTTTGAAGACTGTTTGTTCCCATTCCGCCATGTAAATATTGGCATAGGCCGGTGCAAATTTCTTTCCCATTGCTGTACCTTTAATCTGTAAATAATGTTCATTATTAAATTGAAAGTCATTTCTCGTTAGGCCTAAGTGTAATAATTGGACGAGGATTGCATCTGGTCTATTGGGTTGCCAATGTCTCTTAAGAATATTCCTCACCGCCTCAATTCCTCTATCCGTCTCAATGTTGGTGTAGAGACTGTCAACGTCCATAGTGAATAACATTGTTTTAGAAGTGAGATTTAGGGATCTAACAATTTCAACGAAATGAAAGGTGTCTTTGATGTAGCTCGGATGTTTTTGGGCTAAGGGGTTTAGAAATGAGTCTATGTACTCTGCAATTCTATATGATTCGCTCCCGCAGTCTGAGACTATGGGTCTACCTGGGGGAATTTTATGTGGAACTGTCCATGTTTCCGGATTTTTATGTATTTTTGGGAGGAGATAAAATATTCGTGGTAAGGGTTGTAATTGTGTAAAATATTCCAATTGTTTTTCAGTAATATACTGTAAATTGTGTAATTGTACCATCAAGCCTGTAATCTGGTCATATGTTTGATGGTATATTGGTGTTGATAACTTAGTGTAGTACTCCTTGTTGTTAAGTTGTCGATAAGCTTCAAAAAGATACTGTTGTCGATCCATAACAACAATATTATTTCCTTTGTCTGCTGGCTTTATGATGATATCTAAGTTAGATTTAAGCTGCCTGATTGCTTGTCGTTCCATTCTCGTTAAGTTTTGTTTGTCTTTTACTTGTTTGATTTTTGTGATGTCTGAATTAATTTTTTGGATGAAACTTTTTATTTCTGGGTCTATTTTTTGTTCTGGTGGGTTCCAATTTGATTGAGGTAGGAAGGGTTGTTTGTCATCTGATGTTGCATATTCAAAAAAACTGAGGATTTTAATTCTTCTGAAAAAGCTTTCAAGATCTATTTGAATTTGTGTATTATCTGGCTTTTGTACTGGGACAAACGTTAATCCTTTGTTTAAAATTTTTTCTTGTATCATGGTAAGTTTGAATGTACTTGATATGTTAACTATTGTATTGTTAAGATTGAGTGGTTCTTCTTGTAGGCTCGTTTTATTGCCATGTAAGTGTGTTAACCAATTATTTAGTATAGCTATAGCTGTTTCGTCCGTCCAATGAATGTTACCTAACTGGACCTGGAAAAACCTATTCGGAATTGCTGGGATGAAAGAATGCTGGTTAATGTATTGGTTCAAGGCTGTGATGGTCCTCTTCTGTTCTTGTGGGAGATTTGCACTATAATTGAGTTCAACTATAAAAATCTCTGCTTTAGGGAATTTTTGTTTTGTAGTATTCAATAGGATCTCGAGTTGTTTAATCGCAGTGGAAGGTTTTTGTGTGCGGTTATCAATACCAATTGATAACACCACTTTTTGTATTTTCGAAGAGGGTTGTAATTTGTTTAGAACAGTACTGATGTGGGAAAATTTTGCTCCAGGAAAACAGTCGAATTGTATGTTTGGATCCGGACAATGTTTAATTTTCATGAGGTTGGAATCTCCTATTATTAATGTAGATTTTTGTGGCAAAAATGGCCAATCTTCATTCTTGTCATTTGTGTGAAGATGTTGTATCATAGATATTGTAGTTACTTTTTGTATCATGGGGAATGTTGTGTCCGGTGATGATGAGTGTGTCTGTAATGACTGTGTAGGGTTGTGTCTATCCATCTCTGGGCTAACAGCTCTGTAGGACCAAGTAAGTGATTGGATAGGGGCTTTTAAAAGACCTAGAAAACTCGAACATGTCGGTGTAGATGACGGGGATGAAACTATGTGTTCCATAATTAAATTCTTAGAAGTACTTGGCACTGTTTGTGTTTGTATTTGCTGTTTTTTGTGTAATGTTATTGGTGTTGAGATGTCTGTATGTTCGGAAAGTGATCCTGCAATTTGTTGATTGTCCTGTTGTTGTTTTGTAGAAGTAGTCGTTTTTAATCCTTTCAATGTTAAGACCTTTTGTAAGTTCAAGATATATTCTTTTGTTTTTTGGATTGTTTTAGTTCTGAATTTATTCTTAACTTTTGTTTTGTGCCATTGTACAGCTTTTGAAAAAGCTTCCTCGCATCTATTTATATCGATAATTTTTTGTAATTTATTAAATAATGTTTTCAGGTTTGTTTTATAATGTTGAATTAATAAAACTTTAGTGTTATAAACCCAATTGTTTGCATTGATTGTTAATCTATTTGTTGTTGTAGTAGTTAACCCTGCTGGTTTTATTGAGTCTATTAGTGACTTTGATAATTGTACAATGTGTGTAGGGGTGTCCTCTTCAAGAATAGATAATTGGTGCATACTTTGTAACATTTTAAAAATTATTTTAACGGTTGGGATGAATGTATTTGTCCGGATATAAATGGGATTCATTGTATTGTTGTTCATTTTGTGATGACCGCCACATCCAGGTTACCTTGAAAAGAAATGTTTTTTTTGTAAATTAAATATTTAAGTTAGATATACTTATAATTAGGAAAGTACAAGTACATGACAGTTAAGAATCTTGGACAATTTTTAATAAAATATTTTAGGAAAAATAATTATTTTTATTCACACTTTTACTAAATTATCAATAAACATTTATATTTACGGAAACCAAATATAATATACATATCAATACATATTTTAATGTTTACATAAGAAAAAAAACTTTTGATACTCTTATTCTCCGTTTGTTACCTAAGACTACTATATAAAGTAGCTAGGTTTTTTGGGGAGAAATGGATACTGCAGTATATGTCTAAAAGGTGGTAGAAATGGACGATAGTTAGTTTTAAAGTATAGTTAGGGTAATTTAATTTTTTTTTTTTTTTTTTTTTTTTTTTTTTTTTTTTTTTTTTTTTTTTTTTTTTTTCCTCAAATATATTGTAACCAATTGTGAAGAATGGCCATGGCTGTGTCGTCTGTCCAGGTTATATTATTGTGTGAAACAGTAAAAACTTTATTTGATATGCTTGGGATATAACATTTATTTCTAATAAAGTCATTTAAAGTGACAATTGTTCGGATTTGTTTTTCTGGAAGTTTGCGGCTAAAATTGATTTCTGTGATGAAAATTTTAGTTCTGGGGAATTTTTGTGCGGCTATTTTTAATAGGATTTGTAATTGTTTAATAGCAGTGGTAGATGTTTGTGTACGGTTGAAAATACCTATGGAAAATATTATTGTATTTATTATGGGACAGGATTTTAATTTATGTAAAACGGAGGTAATGTGGATGAATTTTGCGCGTGGGAAACTGTCCAATTGAATATTGGGGTTGGGGCAATTTTTAATAGTGGATAGATTGGAGTCACCTATAATTAGAGCAGACTTTTTTGGTATTAAGAACCATTTTTTATTTTTGTAAAATGTATGGGGGTGTTGTAATATAATATATTTGGTCTCGTCATTCGTGGTAGTGGGTAAAATTTTATTTGGTATGTGTCTAACGTCGGTTATTTTTATAATTGGACTGTCAGTTACGTCGTCACTTGATTGTGACTGGACTGGGGTTGTTAGTAGATCGAAGTGTGTGGTATAAGTTGGGATTTGTGGTATAGGTGTAAAATTGTCATTGTGACTTAGTGCTGCATATTCGAAATCCGAATTTATGTCTTGTGTTTCCGGAGGGTCAATTACCTTTGTGTCTATAGGTGAAATGTTAATATTCGAATTAAAAATGTAGTTATGAGTTTTTTCAATAATCTCGAATCTTGCATTTTGTCTGAAATTTTTGTTATACCACCTTTTTGCCATATCAAATGCCTCTTGTGGCCGCTCCTTCCCAAAATCTTTTTCTAATTTGTTAAGTAATTTTTTTAGGTGTGTTTTATAATGGTCTATAACAATTGTTTGGGTAGTTTGAGCCCAATTATTTGCATTTATTATTAATTTTGAGCTAATTTGCGGGGTAACTCCTATGGGTCGAATTGAATTGATTAATGTATTGGATACTTTTTTTATATATTTGGGGATGTTCCCTTCTGTTAACGTCAGGTGATGCATATATTGCAGCATTTTGTACATTATTTTGGTTGCTGGTAAATCGAAATTTTCTTCAGTGAAAAGGATGGTGGTATTCATCCTTAAAATAAAACAGAAAGAGTTAATTTCTTATATAATTTTAAATACTTTATATGTAAGTAACATTAGTTATCGATGAAATTTTTTTTTTTTTTTTTTTTTTTTTTTTTTTTTTTTTTTTTTTTTTTTTTTTTTGAGGAAAAACCGAATAAATGTAACCTAAAATACAAACCATTTAAAATTGTTGTATCTATATTAATTTAATTATTATTGTATATCAAACTACGTTAATGTGATAAAGATAGAGAGCACGAGATCGACCAGGCGCGAGACTGGAAAATAGCCTTAAAGTTTTTGGGAATTATTCCCAAATTATAACATACCTGAGAGTGGTTTTGCTGAGATTTTTGAAATTTGAATGTAGTCTAATAGTGGACTATCTAGTGGAAGGAATCATTCCTTGTTAGACTTTATATTTACTTTTATTAAAAATATTTGTATTAAAAAATGCTACCTGGAGAGTTGTGTAGAGAAACGAACTGGTTGATGGACTAGCCCTCTGCTATGTCACGATGGGAATCTTCCTTTGTAGATATTACAAAATGTTAAAGATTTTTGAAAAAATTATTTCTTTTTTATTAAAAAATGAGGAAAATTTTTTTGTGAAAAACCACTTTTTAAAAAAATTTTGTGCTATCTGCATCGAAGTAGAGAGTACAGATCTTTATGTGGGCTACTAAAACCTATTTTGTAGGCAAACAATGGTCCCGACATGTTTCGCAGACATTACTGCTCATCAGGGGACTGTTTTTCGTCCACTAAGAGCCTTCCTCTCACTAAATGTGTAGCACAAATTTCCAAATCAAAAATCTTACTTTTTTTTAAAAAAATTAAAAAAATTCCATTAAAAAAATCCTTATTTAAAAGATTTTTTTAAAAAAAGTTTTAACTAGGTAAAGGTAATTAATTATTGAAATGGTTTTACCTCAGAATTAATCAAAAATAGTAGAAATGTTCTCTGAAACGTAGTAGAAATATGGAGGATTTGGTGAAGCAACCTACTCCGGAGTGAGTCTGGAAGCTTCTGACCAACTGTCAGCCAGTAACAGCTGCATAAAACCGTTTTTTTTAAAAAAAAACTGTGATGTCATAAACGTCAACATACCTGAAAGAATTAGCATATTTAAATTAGGAATTGTACATTTTGTAATATTAATATGGAGCTATTAATTATTTTAAAATGCTTTTTATCTTTTTGATCTCCTTTGATTGTCATTTAAACTGTCTTGTAAACCATCAAAATGAATGTTGGTTAACATGTGATTTAATTTGGTAAACGTATTGGCCAAAGGAAATCATATCAAATCACACATCTCATCGATATCCCACTCTCCATCTTCAGCACATATTTATGTAATAAATTTTAATCCTATCTATATTAACAAAAAAATGCTAATAGCCTAAGATCCTTTATGAAATGTTAAAAACGAACAAGAAATTGGTTTGATTTTTTAATATCTGATCATTGATTCGTTATATATAACTAATTCGTGTAGTTTAATTGGGAATTTATATTTTTTTATATTAAAAAGAATAATTTGGCGGGTTGAGTTCCGTAAAGAAATGTTTAAGTTTTTGAATGTAATTGAGGAAAGTGTGTTTAAAGAAAAGTGTGTTAGTAAAGATTTTAATGGGCAGTGACAGGAACTTGGAAAGCTCGGCTGCCGGTTTAAACTGTCTTTACCAAGATGGCGGGTGGCCAGCGGCCGCTGAAATCGCCGATAATAGTCCGAGTTATTAATGAAGTAATTTGTGTTGTGAGAAGACAGAATGGTAAGGTCTTTTGTCTGTCAACTTTGTTCGTGACTCGAGGTTAGTAACAAAGCTGTTAGGACGTATATTTACTGGAAAATTTATATTCGGCTGGAGTTAAAATGGCGGATCGGGTTTATTTTTTTAAAACAAAACCTTCGTTTTATGGAAGATCTTTGGATTTATTAATTATACTTTATGAAGATAAAACAAAGGGGGATAGTGTCTATCAATTATATACTGAACTGCGTTATGAAAAATTAGTTTGAAAGATTTTATATCGGAGGATTTATGTCGGGTGCGCAGCGTGACTGGTGAAACGGGAAAAGCAGGTATGTGTGTCTGTGTTGCAGTCAGTTTAAAAACCGTCAGTTAAGACCTGTAGTAGTAATTATGAGAAAAAAGTCAGTGAATTGGTCCTTATGAGCTATTATTCTTTTTTTAAAAACATTTTTTATAAATCTTAGTCCTTTCATGGTATGAATATTTAAAGGGGAAGGGAGAAATATTATTTGGGGAAAGTTTTTTTTAAAAAAATCTGGGGTTTGTATGGAAAGGAGTTTTATGGAGAGAACTGGGGGATGTGATTGGTTGTTGGGGTGGGTCGTGGTGGGTTTTTTTGCAAAGTTTTTTATAGGAGTTTCGAGGTGGGGGTTGTAAGCAAAATGAGGGGTTTTACTTTTGGTAGAGGGGATGGGAAGGTTGGGGTGGAGGGTGCATACTAGGTTTGAGTGATGGGTAAGCTTTGGACCGGGCTGGAGTAGAGGGAGAAGGTTGGATGAGGGAAGTTTCTACTGTAGGAGGAGTTCCCAGATGAGGGAAGGGGCTTCTATGGTTAGGACAAGGGTTTTTTTTAAGGACAGGACTATGTCAATCAAGGATGAAGTGTTAATGGATAATATAGGGGTAATGGGGGGAAGAAAAACTTGGTTAACAATATAAACCAATGTTTTTCCAGAAAATATTTGTCCTTTATGGAAATGTGTATTTTTTTGTAGGTTCCGTACAGTATGTGGACCCGTATAATTCTGGACTAGGAAGATTCGAGAAAAGCAAGGTCCTTTGGATTGTGTAAGTGTGTCTTGATATTATTATACACATAAACTGAATAATATGTGCACTTATACAATCTGTTAGAGGTGGTTGTGCTTATTAAAGGGTGGAATATTATCAGAAATATGTGAGGGAGAAAGATCATTTTCTAATTATTAAAAACTTGCCTAATGTAACTAACTGGGAATAGTTATCATTTTATTTAAACAGGGTTTAAAGCTTCATGATTTATGTAGGGGGGCAAACGGTTTAGTGGGGAACAGGGTTTGTGGAGGGGTAGGCTGTTTGTGAATGAGGGGGTATGTGGGGGAGAGAAAAGGGGCCTGTGAGGTTGAGTTGTGGGGAGGAGGGAGGCCTATGAGGTTGAGTTGTGGGGAGGAGGGGGGGGGTTTGTGAGGTTGAGGTGTGGGGAGGAAAAAGGTCTGTGAGGTTGAGTTGTGGGGAGAAGAGGGGCTTATGAGGTTGTGTTGTGGGGAGGAAGGGGAACTGTGAGGTTGAGTTGTGGAGAGGGGGGGTTGTAGGGAGGAGGGGGGTCTGTGAGGTTGAGTTGTGGGGAGGAAGGGGGCTTGTGAGATTAAGTCGTGGGGAGAAGGGGGGCCCTATAAGATTAAAATATGGGGAGGGGGGGGGTTCTGTAAAGTTGAGTTGTGGGGAGGAGGGGGAGGGTCTGTGAGATTAAGTTGTAGGGAGGAGGGGGATCTTGTGAGGTTGAATTGTGGGAAGGAAGGGGGGCCTGTAAGGTTGAGTTGTGGGGAAAAGGGGAGTCCTATAAGGTTAAGTTGTGGGGAGGAGGGGGGGTCTGTGTAGTTAAGTTGTGGATAGGAAGGGGGGTCTGTGAAATTGAGTTGTGGGGAGAAGAGGGGGTATGTGAGGTTAAGTTGTAGGGAGGAGAAAGGACCTGTGAGGTTGAGTTGTGGGAAGGAGAGGGGATCTATGAGGTTGAGTTGTGGGGAGGAAGGGGAGTAGTTGAGGTTAAGTTGTGGGGAGGAAGGGGAGTATGGTGAGGTTGAGTTGTGGGGAGAAGAAAGGACCTGTGAGGTTGAGTTGTGGGGAGAAGAAAGGACCTGTGAGGTTGAGTTGTGGGGAGGAAAGGGGAACTATGAGGTTGAGTTGTGGGGAGGGGTTTGGGCCTGTGAGGTGAGTTGTGGGGAGGAAGGGGAGTCTAGTAAGGTTGAGTTGTAGGGAGGAGAATGAACCTGTGAGGTTGAGTTGTGGGGAGGAGGGGGGATCTATGAGATTGAGATGTGGGGAGGAGTTGGGGTCTGTGAGGTCTGGTGAGGTTAAGTTGTGGGGAGGAGAAAGGACTTGCGAGTTTGAGTTCTGGGGAAGAGAGAGGACCTATGAGGTTGAGTTGTGGGTAGGAGTTGGAGCCTGTGGGGTTGAGTTGTGGGGAGGAAGGGGGGTCTGGTGAGGTTAAGTTGTGGGGAGGAGAAAGGGCTTGTGAGGTTGAATTGTAGGGAGGAGAGTGGACCTATGAGGTTGAGTTGTGGTGAGTAGTTGGGGCCTGTGAGGTTGAGTTGTGGGAAGGAAGGGGGGTCTGGTGAGGTTAAGTTGTGGGGAGGAGAAAGGACTTGTGAGGTTGAGTTCTGGGGAAGAGAGGGGACGTATGAGGTTGAGTTGTGGTGAGGAGTTGGGGCCTATGAGGTTGAGTTGTGTGGAGGAGTTGGGGCCTGTAAGGTTGAGTTGTGGGAAGGAAAGGGGATCTGGTGAGGTTAAGTTGTGGGGAGGAGAAAGGACTTGTGAGGTTGAGTTCTGGGGAAGAGAGGGGACCTATGAGGTTGAGTTGTGGTGAGGAGTTGGGGCCTATGAGGTTGAGTTGTGTGGAGGAGTTGGGGCCTGTAAGGTTGAGTTGTGGGGAGGAAAGGGGATCTGGTGAGGTTAAGTTGTGGGGAGGAGAAAGGACTTGTGAGGTTGAGTTCTGGGGAAGAGAGGGGACCTATGAGGTTGAGTTGTGGTGGGGAGTTGGGGCCTATGAGGTTGAGTTGTGTGGAGGAGTTGGGGCCTGTAAGGTTAAGTTGTGGGAAGGAAGGGTGGTTTTGTGAGGATGAGTTGTGGGGAGGAGAAAGGACCCTTGAGTTTGAATTGTGGAGAGGAGAGTGCATCTATGATGTTGAATTGTGGGGAGGAGTTGGGGTCTATAAGGTTGAGTTGTGGGAAAAAAAGGGGGGGCTCCGGTGAGGTCGAGTTATGTGGAGGAGAAAGGATCTGTGAGGTTAAATAGTGGGAGGAGAGGGTGTCTATGAGGTTAAGTTGTGGGGAGGAGTTGGGGCCTGTGAGGTTGAGTTTTGGGGAGGAAGGGGGGTCTGGTGTGGTATAAGTTGTGGGGAGGAGAAGGGATGTATGAGGTTGAATTGTGGGGAGGAAAGGGGACCTATGAGGTTGAGTTGTGGGGAGGAGTTGGGGTCTATGAGGTTGAGTTGTGGGGAGGAAGGGGGGTCTGGTGTGGTATAAGTTGTGGGGAGGAGAAAGGACTTGAGGTTAAGTTGTGGGAGAAGAGGGGACCTATGAGGTTGAGTTGTGGGGAGGAGTTGGGGCCTGTGAGGTTAAGTTGTAGGGAGGAAGGGGGGGTCTAGTAAGGTTGAATTGTGGGGAGGAGAAAGGAACTGTGAGGTTGAGTTGTGGGGAGGAAGGGGGTCTGGTAAGGTTGAGTTGTGGGGAAGAGAAAGGACCTATGAGGTTAAATTGTGGGGGGGAAAATTGGGGCCTGTGAGGTATGTGTTGTGGGGAGGAAGGGGGGTCTGGTGAGGTTAAGTTGTGTGGAGGAAGAAAGGACCTGTGAGGTTGAGTTGTGGGGAGAAAGGGGGTCTGGTGAGGTTGAGTTGTGGGGGGGAGAAAGGACCTGTGAAGTTAAGTTGTGGGGAGGAGAGGGGAACTATGAGGTTGAGTTGTGGTGAGGAAGGGGGGTCGGGTGAACTTGAGTTGTAGGAAGGAGAAAGGACTTGTGAGGTTGAGTTGTGGGGACGAGAGGGAATCTATGAGGTTGAGTTGTGGGGGGGAGCTGGGGCCGATGAGGTTGAATTATGGGGAAGAAGTGGGGTCTGGTGAGGTTGAGTATGTAGGGAGGAGAGAGGACCTGTGAGGTTAAGTTGTGGGAAGGAGAGGTGATCTATCAGGTTTAGTTGTGGAGAGGAGAGGGGACCTCTGAGATTGAGTTGTGGAGAGGAGTTGGGACCTGTGAGGTTGAGTTGTGGGGAGGAAGAGGGGTCTAGTGAGGTTGGGTTGTGGGGAGGAGAAAGGACCTATGAGGTCGAATTGTGGGGAGGAGAGGGGACCTATAAGGTTGAGTTGTGGGGAAGGGTTGGGGCCTGTAAGGTTGAGTTGTGGGGAGGAAGGGGGATCTGGTGCGGTTGAATTGTGGGGAGGAGAAAGGACCTATGAGGTTGAGTTGTGGGGAGGAGAGAGGACTTATGAGGTTGAGTTGTGGGGAGAAGTTGGGGTCTGTGAGGTTGAATTGTGGGGAGGAAGGGGGGTCTGGTAAGGTTAAGTTGTGGGGAGGAGAAAGGACCTGTGAGATTGAGTTGTAGGGGAGGGGGCTCTGGTGAGGTTGAGTTGTGGGGAAGAGAAATGACTTGTGAGGTTAAGTTGTGGGAGGAGAGGGGATTTATGAAGTTGAGTTGTGGAGGGGAGTTGGGGCCTGTGAGGTTGAGTTGTGGGGAGGAAGGGGGATCTGGTGCGGTTGAATTGTGGGGAGGAGAAAGGACCTATGAGGTTGAGTTGTGGGGAAGAGAAAGGAACTGTGAGGTTGAGTTGTGGGGAGGAGTTGGGGCCTGTGAAGTTGAGATGTGGGGAGGAAAGGGGGTCGGGTGAGGTTGAGTTGTGGGGAGGAAGGGGGGTGTGGTGCGGTTGAGTTAAGGCGAGGAGAAAGGGCCCGTGAGTTTGAGTTGTGGGGAAGAGAGGGGATTTATGAGGTTAATTTGTGGGGAGGAGTTAGGACCAGTGAGGTTGAGTTGTGGGGAGGAAGGGGGGTCTGGTGAGGTTGGGTTGTGGGGAGGAGAAAGGACTTATGAGGTTGAGTTGTGGGGAGGAGGGGGGGATTCATGAGGTTAATTTGTGGGGAGGAGTTAGGACCAGTGAGGTTGAGTTGTGGGGAAGAAGGGGGATCTGGTAAAGTTGAGTTGTGGGGAGGAGAGAGGACCTGTGAGGTTGAGTTGTGGGAAGGAGAGGTGGCCTATGAAATTTAGTTGTGGAGAGGAGTTGGGGCCTGTAAGGTATGTGTTGTGGGGAGGAAGGGGGGTCTGGTGAGGTTAAGATTGTGGGGAGGAAGAAAGACCTATGAGGTTGAGTTGTGGGGAGGAGAGAGGACCTATGAAGTTGAGTTGTGGGGAGGAGTTGGGTCCTGTGAGGTTGAGTTATGGGGAGGAAAGGGGGTTCTGATGCAGTGGAGTTGTGGGGAGGAGAAAGGATCCATGAGGTTGAGTTATGGGGAGGAGAGGGGAATCCCTGAGGTTGAGTTGTGGGGAGGAGTTGTGGTCTATGAAGTTGAGTTGTGGGGGGAAAAAAAATAAACTGGTGAGATTGGGTTATAGGGAGGAGAAAGGACCTGTGAGGTTGAGTTGTGGGAAGAAGAGGGGATCTATGAGGTTGAGTTATGGGGAGCAGTTATGGCCTGCGAGGTTGAATTGTGGGGAGGAAGGAGGGTCTGGTGAGGTTGAGTTGTGGGGAGGAGAAAGGACTTGTGAGGTTCAGTTGTGGGGAGGAGAGGGAATCTATAAGTTTGAGTTGTGGGGAGGAATTGGGGCTTGTGAGATTGAGTCGTGGGGAGAAAGGGGGTCTGGTGAGTTTGAGTTGTGGGTAGGAGAAAGGACCTGTGAGGTTGAGTTGTGGGGAGAAAGGGGGTTTGGTGAGGTTGAGTTGTGGGGGGGGGGGGAAAAGAAAGGACCTGTGAAGTTGAGTTGTGGGGAGGAGAGGGGAACTATGAGGTTGAGTTGTGGGGAGGAAGGAGGGTCGGGTGAGCATTGAGTTGTAGGAAGGAGAAAGGACTTGTGAGGTTGAGTTGTGGGGACGAGAGGGAATCTATGAGGTTGAGTTGTGGGGGGGAGTTGGGGCCTATGAGGTTGAGTTATGGGGAAGAAGGGGGGTCTGGTGAGGTTGAGTATGTGGGGAGGAGAGAGGACCTGTGAGGTTAAGTTGTGGGAAGGAGAGGTAATCTATCAGGTTTAGTTGTGGAGAGGAGAGGGGACCTCTGAGATTGAGTTGTGGAGAGGAGTTGGGACCTGTGAGGTTGAGTTGTGGGGAGGAAGAGGCGTCTAGTGAGGTTGGGTTGTGGGGAGAAGAAAGGACCTGTGAGGTCGAATTGTGGGGAAGAGAGGGGACCTATAAGGTTGAGTTGTGGGGAAGAGTTGGGGCCTGTGAGGTTGAGTTGTGGGGAGGAAGGGGGGGTCTGGTGAGGTTGAGTTGTGGGGAGGAGAAAGGACTTGTGAGGTTGAGTTATGGGGAGGAGAGGGGGACTGTGAGGTTGAGTTGTGGGGAGGAGTTGGGGTCTGTGAGGTTGAGTAATGGGGAAGAAGGGAGGTCTGGCGAGGTTGAGTTGTGTGGAGAAGAAAGGATCTGTGAGGTTGAGTTGTGGGAGGAGAGGGGACTTATGAAGTTGAGTTGTGGAGAGGAGTTGGGGCCTGTGAGGTTGAGTTGTGGGGAGGAAGGGGGGTCTGGTACGGTTGAATTGTGGGGAGGAGAAGGACCTATGAGGTTGAGTTGTGGGGAAGAGAAAGGACCTGTCAGGTTGAGTTGTGGGGAGGAGTTGGGGCCTGTGAGGTTGAGATGTGGGAAGGAAAAGGGGGTCGGGTGCGGTTGAGTTGTGGGGAGGAAGGGGGGTATGGTGCGGTTGAGCTGAGGGGAGGAGAAAGGGCCTGTGAGGTTGAGTTGTGGGGAAGAGAGGGGATTTATGAGGTTAATTTGTGGGGAGGAGTTAGGACCTGTGAGGTTGAGTTGTGGGGAGGAAGGGGGGTCTGGTACGGTTGAGTTGTGGGGAGGAGAAAGGAACTGTGAGGTTGAGTTGTGGGGAGGAAAGGGAGCCTATGAGGTTGAGTTGTGGGGAGCAAAAAGGACTTGTGAGGTTGAGTTTTGGGGAGGAAGGGGGATCTGGTGAGGTTGATTCGTGGGGAGGAGAAAAGACCTGTGAGGTTGAGTTGTGGGGAGGAGAGGTGATCTATGAGGTTAAGTTGTGGAAAGGAAGGGGGGTCTGGTAAGGTTAAGTTGTGGGGAGGAGAAAAGACCTGTGAGATTGAGTTGTGGGGAGGAGCGGGGACGTATGGGGTTGAGTTGTGGTGAGGAGTTGGGGTCTATGAAATTGAGTTGTGGGGAGGAAGGGGGGTCCGGTGAGATTAAGTTGTAAGGAGGAGAAAGGACCTGTGAGGTTGAGTTGTGGGGAGGAGAAGGGACCTATGAGGTTAAGTTGTGGGTAGGAGTTCGGTCCTGTGAGGTTGAGTTATGGGGAGGAAGGGGGGTCTGGTGTGGTTGAGTTGTGGGGAGGGGAAAGGATCTATGAGGTTGAGTTGTGGGGAGGAGAGGAGAATACCTAAGGTTGAGTTGTGGGGAGGAGTTGTGGTGTATGAGGTTAAGTTGTGGGGGGAAAAAAAATAAATAAACTGGTGAGGTTGGGTTATAAGGAGGAGGAAGGACCTGTGAGGTTGAGTTGTGGGAAGAAGAGGGGATTCATGAGGTTGAGTTATGGGGAGCAGTTATGGTCTGCGAGGTTGAGTTGTGAGGAGGAAGGAGGGTCTGGTGAGGTTGAGTTGTGGGAAGGAGAAAGGACCTGTGAGGTTGAGTTATGGGAAGGAGAGGTGACCTATGAGATTTAGTTGTGGAGAGAAGTAGGGGCGTGTAAGTTTAAGTTGTGGGGAGGAAGGGGGGTCTGGTGAGGTTGAGTTGTCGGTAGGAGAAAGGACCTGTGAGGTTAAATTGTGGAAAGGAGAGGGGATCCATGGGGTTGAGTTGTGGGAAGGAGTTGGGGCCTGTAAGGTTGAGTTGTGGGGAGGAAGGGGGGCCTATGAGGTTGAGTTGTGGGGAGGAGAAAGGACTTATGAGGTTGAGTTGTGGGGAGGAAGGGGGGTCTGGTGAGGTTAAGTTGTGGGGAGGAGAAAGGACCTGTGAGGTTGAGTTGTGGGGAGGAGAGGGGACCTATAATGTTGGGTTGTGGGGAAGAATTGGGGCCTGTGAGGTTGAGTTGTGGGCAGGAAGGGGGGTCTGGTGAGATTGAGTTGTGGGTAGGAGAACGGATCTGTGAGGTTGAGTTATGGGAGGAGAGGGGACTTATGAGGTTGAGTTGTGGAGAGGAGTTGGGGCTTGTGAGGTTAAGTTGTAGGGAGGAAGGTGGTCTGGTGAGGTTGGGTTGTGGGGAAGAGAAAGGACCTATGAGATAGAGTTGTGGGGAGGATTTGGGGTCTATGGGGTTGGGTTGTAGGGAGGAAGGGGTGGTCTGGTGAGGTTGAGTTGTCAGAAGGAGGAAGGACCTGTGAGGTTTAGTTATGGGGAGGAGTTAGGGCCTATGAGGTTGAGTTGTGGGGAGGAAGGGGGGTCTGGTTCGGTTGAGTTGTGGGGAAGAGAAAGATCGCGCGAGGTTGAATTGTGGGGAGGAGAGGGGACCTATGGGGTTGAATTGTGGGGAGGAGTTGGGGGTTGTGAGGCTAAATTCTGAGGAGGAAGGGGGGTCTGGTGAGGTTGAGTTGTGGGGAGAAGGAAGGATCTGTTAGGTTGAGCTATGGGTGAGGAGAAGGGGCGTATGAGGTTGAGTTGTGGGGAGAAGTTGGGGCCTGTGAGGTTGAATTGTGGGGAGGAAGGGGGGTCTGGCGAAGTTTAATTGTGGGGTGGAGAAAGTAACTGAGGTTGAGTTATGGGGAAGAGAGGGGGCCTATGAGGTTGAATTGTGGGGATGAGTTGGGATTTATGAGGTTGAGTTGTGGGGTGGAGGGGGTGTCTGGTAAGGTTGAGTTGTGGGGAGGAGAAAGAACCTGTAAGGTTATGGGGAGGAGAGGGGTAGGGTTAGGTTTAGGGTTAGGGTTTAGGGGTTAGGGTTTAGGGGTTAGGGTTAGGATTCCGGGTTACGGACAGAAGGGTGTCCTTATAAAAGTGAGGATAGTGCCAGGGAAGATTATGGATAGGGCTAGGAATATGAAGATTTGTAGGATAGATATAAGAATCAAAAAAAAAAAAAAAAAAAAAAAAAAAAAAAAAAAAAAAAAAAAAACGTGTATTATGACACTACTTGGAACAAGTTAATGTTATACGTGGCACTCGTCAAGGTTAGGATTCCGGGTTACGGACAGATGGGTGGTTACCCTTTTTTTTCTGCACCCAATAAGGGATACAGCGCCGAAGCGTCTGCCACTTTACTGGCGCACGTTCAACATTCTTTTCCGCATAGGATTTTACGTCATCTTGTTTCACGGAACTGAGAAAATATTTAAAAATTTAAAATAAAAACAAGTTGGAAAATAGTACGTGAGCAGCGAAGATTAGATTGTAGTTATATAAGAAGGTTGGGATGAAAGATTATTTAAAATTGTAAATGTGTAGGGTTTAGGGGTTAGGGTTAAGGGTTTGGGTTTAGGGTTAGGGTTTAGGGTTAGGGTTGGGTTTAGGGTTGGGTTTAGGGTTTAGGGGTTAGGGTTAGGGTTTAGGGTTTGGGGTTAGGGGTTAGGGTTTAGGGGTTAGGGTTAGGGTTTAGGGTTAGGGTTAGGGTTAGTAAAACGACACCAAATTAGGGTTAGGGTTTAAGGTTAGGGTTTAGGTTAGGGTTAGGGTTAGGTTTAGGGTTAGGGTTAGGGTTAGGATTCCGGATTCTGGACAGAAGGGTAACCTTATAAAAGTGAGGATAGTGTCAGGGAAGATTATGGATAGGGCTAGAAATATGAAGGTTTGTAGGATAGATATAAGAATAAGAGAATAGGGGAGAGAAAAAAAATTTAATAAAAAAGGTCACTCTTTATGGAGTTTGGGTTAGGGTTGTGGACTGTATAGAATTTGCAGTTTTCGTCTTGACTATAGTTTGATAAAGGAAAAAGTGAGGAATGAAGTGTATTATAAATGTGTAAAGTTATTGGGTTAATGTTTTGGATAAGAGTTAGAACTAATATCCCAAAAAAAATATGTCTTAAAATGAATTAAAATATATATTCAATTCATGATTATTCTGAATCTCTTATATGATCAGGTATGTAGGTGGAAAGGCTTTGCCGTGAGGAGACCACCCTTGTTAGGGTTGAAGTACAACCAAAAACGCGTGTCTTATACCAGCTTACCCAGTCATTTGTCGTTTGTACAGAAATGTCTGTTGATTTATTCGAACTAAAGAATAATTTTTCTAATATGGGATAGTAGTGGGTTGGTTAGGGTTAAGTTGTAGTGTTATTGGTTTCTAAGGGTTAAGGGTTGTTGGATAAGGGTTAAAACTTGTATCCCAAGAAGAATATGTTTCATTTACTTAAAATTATAAAACTTAATATATTTTACGAAATAGCTTAAATGTCTGAGCGTGTGGCTGGGAAGGCTTTGCAGCGAGGAGACCACCCTTGTTAGGGTTGAAGTACAACCAAGAACGCGTGTCTTATACCAGCTTACCCAGTCATTTGTCGTTTGTACAGAAATGTCTGTTGATTTATTCGAACTAAAGAATAATTTTTCTAATATGGGATAGTAGTGGGTTGGTTAGGGTTAAGTTGTAGTGCTATTGGTTTCTAAGGGTTAAGGGTTGTTGGATAAGGGTTAAAACTTGTATCCCAAGAAGAATATGTTTCGTTTACTTAAAATTATAAAACTTAATATATTTTACAAAATAGTTTAAATGTCTGAGCGTGTGGCTGGGAAGGCTTTGCAGCGAGGAGACCACCCTTGTTAGGGTTGAAGTACAACCAAGAACGCGTGTCTTATACCAGCTTACCCAGTCATTTGTCGTTTGTACAGAAATGTCTGTTGATTTATTCGAACTAAAGAATAATTTTTCTAATATGGGA
>NW_027308563.1:2500-20000 GCF_047496885.1 Scyliorhinus torazame | reverse complement strand
GACTATGGGTCTACCTGGGGGAATTTTATGTGGAACTGTCCATGTTTCCGGATTTTTATGTATTTTTGGGAGGAGATAAAATATTCGTGGTAAGGGTTGTAATTGTGTAAAATATTCCAATTGTTTTTCAGTAATATACTGTAAATTGTGTAATTGTACCATCAAGCCTGTAATCTGGTCATATGTTTGATGGTATATTGGTGTTGATAACTTAGTGTAGTACTCCTTGTTGTTAAGTTGTCGATAAGCTTCAAAAAGATACTGTTGTCGATCCATAACAACAATATTATTTCCTTTGTCTGCTGGCTTTATGATGATATCTAAGTTAGATTTAAGCTGCCTGATTGCTTGTCGTTCCATTCTCGTTAAGTTTTGTTTGTCTTTTACTTGTTTGATTTTTGTGATGTCTGAATTAATTTTTTGGATGAAACTTTTTATTTCTGGGTCTATTTTTTGTTCTGGTGGGTTCCAATTTGATTGAGGTAGGAAGGGTTGTTTGTCATCTGATGTTGCATATTCAAAAAAACTGAGGATTTTAATTCTTCTGAAAAAGCTTTCAAGATCTATTTGAATTTGTGTATTATCTGGCTTTTGTACTGGGACAAACGTTAATCCTTTGTTTAAAATTTTTTCTTGTATCATGGTAAGTTTGAATGTACTTGATATGTTAACTATTGTATTGTTAAGATTGAGTGGTTCTTCTTGTAGGCTCGTTTTATTGCCATGTAAGTGTGTTAACCAATTATTTAGTATAGCTATAGCTGTTTCGTCCGTCCAATGAATGTTACCTAACTGGACCTGGAAAAACCTATTCGGAATTGCTGGGATGAAAGAATGCTGGTTAATGTATTGGTTCAAGGCTGTGATGGTCCTCTTCTGTTCTTGTGGGAGATTTGCACTATAATTGAGTTCAACTATAAAAATCTCTGCTTTAGGGAATTTTTGTTTTGTAGTATTCAATAGGATCTCGAGTTGTTTAATCGCAGTGGAAGGTTTTTGTGTGCGGTTATCAATACCAATTGATAACACCACTTTTTGTATTTTCGAAGAGGGTTGTAATTTGTTTAGAACAGTACTGATGTGGGAAAATTTTGCTCCAGGAAAACAGTCGAATTGTATGTTTGGATCCGGACAATGTTTAATTTTCATGAGGTTGGAATCTCCTATTATTAATGTAGATTTTTGTGGCAAAAATGGCCAATCTTCATTCTTGTCATTTGTGTGAAGATGTTGTATCATAGATATTGTAGTTACTTTTTGTATCATGGGGAATGTTGTGTCCGGTGATGATGAGTGTGTCTGTAATGACTGTGTAGGGTTGTGTCTATCCATCTCTGGGCTAACAGCTCTGTAGGACCAAGTAAGTGATTGGATAGGGGCTTTTAAAAGACCTAGAAAACTCGAACATGTCGGTGTAGATGACGGGGATGAAACTATGTGTTCCATAATTAAATTCTTAGAAGTACTTGGCACTGTTTGTGTTTGTATTTGCTGTTTTTTGTGTAATGTTATTGGTGTTGAGATGTCTGTATGTTCGGAAAGTGATCCTGCAATTTGTTGATTGTCCTGTTGTTGTTTTGTAGAAGTAGTCGTTTTTAATCCTTTCAATGTTAAGACCTTTTGTAAGTTCAAGATATATTCTTTTGTTTTTTGGATTGTTTTAGTTCTGAATTTATTCTTAACTTTTGTTTTGTGCCATTGTACAGCTTTTGAAAAAGCTTCCTCGCATCTATTTATATCGATAATTTTTTGTAATTTATTAAATAATGTTTTCAGGTTTGTTTTATAATGTTGAATTAATAAAACTTTAGTGTTATAAACCCAATTGTTTGCATTGATTGTTAATCTATTTGTTGTTGTAGTAGTTAACCCTGCTGGTTTTATTGAGTCTATTAGTGACTTTGATAATTGTACAATGTGTGTAGGGGTGTCCTCTTCAAGAATAGATAATTGGTGCATACTTTGTAACATTTTAAAAATTATTTTAACGGTTGGGATGAATGTATTTGTCCGGATATAAATGGGATTCATTGTATTGTTGTTCATTTTGTGATGACCGCCACATCCAGGTTACCTTGAAAAGAAATGTTTTTTTTGTAAATTAAATATTTAAGTTAGATATACTTATAATTAGGAAAGTACAAGTACATGACAGTTAAGAATCTTGGACAATTTTTAATAAAATATTTTAGGAAAAATAATTATTTTTATTCACACTTTTACTAAATTATCAATAAACATTTATATTTACGGAAACCAAATATAATATACATATCAATACATATTTTAATGTTTACATAAGAAAAAAAACTTTTGATACTCTTATTCTCCGTTTGTTACCTAAGACTACTATATAAAGTAGCTAGGTTTTTTGGGGAGAAATGGATACTGCAGTATATGTCTAAAAGGTGGTAGAAATGGACGATAGTTAGTTTTAAAGTATAGTTAGGGTAATTTAATTTTTTTTTTTTTTTTTTTTTTTTTTTTTTTTTTTTTTTTTTTTTTTTTTTTTTTTCCTCAAATATATTGTAACCAATTGTGAAGAATGGCCATGGCTGTGTCGTCTGTCCAGGTTATATTATTGTGTGAAACAGTAAAAACTTTATTTGATATGCTTGGGATATAACATTTATTTCTAATAAAGTCATTTAAAGTGACAATTGTTCGGATTTGTTTTTCTGGAAGTTTGCGGCTAAAATTGATTTCTGTGATGAAAATTTTAGTTCTGGGGAATTTTTGTGCGGCTATTTTTAATAGGATTTGTAATTGTTTAATAGCAGTGGTAGATGTTTGTGTACGGTTGAAAATACCTATGGAAAATATTATTGTATTTATTATGGGACAGGATTTTAATTTATGTAAAACGGAGGTAATGTGGATGAATTTTGCGCGTGGGAAACTGTCCAATTGAATATTGGGGTTGGGGCAATTTTTAATAGTGGATAGATTGGAGTCACCTATAATTAGAGCAGACTTTTTTGGTATTAAGAACCATTTTTTATTTTTGTAAAATGTATGGGGGTGTTGTAATATAATATATTTGGTCTCGTCATTCGTGGTAGTGGGTAAAATTTTATTTGGTATGTGTCTAACGTCGGTTATTTTTATAATTGGACTGTCAGTTACGTCGTCACTTGATTGTGACTGGACTGGGGTTGTTAGTAGATCGAAGTGTGTGGTATAAGTTGGGATTTGTGGTATAGGTGTAAAATTGTCATTGTGACTTAGTGCTGCATATTCGAAATCCGAATTTATGTCTTGTGTTTCCGGAGGGTCAATTACCTTTGTGTCTATAGGTGAAATGTTAATATTCGAATTAAAAATGTAGTTATGAGTTTTTTCAATAATCTCGAATCTTGCATTTTGTCTGAAATTTTTGTTATACCACCTTTTTGCCATATCAAATGCCTCTTGTGGCCGCTCCTTCCCAAAATCTTTTTCTAATTTGTTAAGTAATTTTTTTAGGTGTGTTTTATAATGGTCTATAACAATTGTTTGGGTAGTTTGAGCCCAATTATTTGCATTTATTATTAATTTTGAGCTAATTTGCGGGGTAACTCCTATGGGTCGAATTGAATTGATTAATGTATTGGATACTTTTTTTATATATTTGGGGATGTTCCCTTCTGTTAACGTCAGGTGATGCATATATTGCAGCATTTTGTACATTATTTTGGTTGCTGGTAAATCGAAATTTTCTTCAGTGAAAAGGATGGTGGTATTCATCCTTAAAATAAAACAGAAAGAGTTAATTTCTTATATAATTTTAAATACTTTATATGTAAGTAACATTAGTTATCGATGAAATTTTTTTTTTTTTTTTTTTTTTTTTTTTTTTTTTTTGAGGAAAAACCGAATAAATGTAACCTAAAATACAAACCATTTAAAATTGTTGTATCTATATTAATTTAATTATTATTGTATATCAAACTACGTTAATGTGATAAAGATAGAGAGCACGAGATCGACCAGGCGCGAGACTGGAAAATAGCCTTAAAGTTTTTGGGAATTATTCCCAAATTATAACATACCTGAGAGTGGTTTTGCTGAGATTTTTGAAATTTGAATGTAGTCTAATAGTGGACTATCTAGTGGAAGGAATCATTCCTTGTTAGACTTTATATTTACTTTTATTAAAAATATTTGTATTAAAAAATGCTACCTGGAGAGTTGTGTAGAGAAACGAACTGGTTGATGGACTAGCCCTCTGCTATGTCACGATGGGAATCTTCCTTTGTAGATATTACAAAATGTTAAAGATTTTTGAAAAAATTATTTCTTTTTTATTAAAAAATGAGGAAAAATTTTTTGTGAAAAACCACTTTTTAAAAAAATTTTGTGCTATCTGCATCGAAGTAGAGAGTACAGATCTTTATGTGGGCTACTAAAACCTATTTTGTAGGCAAACAATGGTCCCGACATGTTTCGCAGACATTACTGCTCATCAGGGGACTGTTTTTCGTCCACTAAGAGCCTTCCTCTCACTAAATGTGTAGCACAAATTTCCAAATCAAAAATCTTACTTTTTTTTAAAAAAATTAAAAAAATTCCATTAAAAAAATCCTTATTTAAAAGATTTTTTTAAAAAAAGTTTTAACTAGGTAAAGGTAATTAATTATTGAAATGGTTTTACCTCAGAATTAATCAAAAATAGTAGAAATGTTCTCTGAAACGTAGTAGAAATATGGAGGATTTGGTGAAGCAACCTACTCCGGAGTGAGTCTGGAAGCTTCTGACCAACTGTCAGCCAGTAACAGCTGCATAAAACCGTTTTTTTTAAAAAAAAAACTGTGATGTCATAAACGTCAACATACCTGAAAGAATTAGCATATTTAAATTAGGAATTGTACATTTTGTAATATTAATATGGAGCTATTAATTATTTTAAAATGCTTTTTATCTTTTTGATCTCCTTTGATTGTCATTTAAACTGTCTTGTAAACCATCAAAATGAATGTTGGTTAACATGTGATTTAATTTGGTAAACGTATTGGCCAAAGGAAATCATATCAAATCACACATCTCATCGATATCCCACTCTCCATCTTCAGCACATATTTATGTAATAAATTTTAATCCTATCTATATTAACAAAAAAATGCTAATAGCCTAAGATCCTTTATGAAATGTTAAAAACGAACAAGAAATTGGTTTGATTTTTTAATATCTGATCATTGATTCGTTATATATAACTAATTCGTGTAGTTTAATTGGGAATTTATATTTTTTTATATTAAAAAGAATAATTTGGCGGGTTGAGTTCCGTAAAGAAATGTTTAAGTTTTTGAATGTAATTGAGGAAAGTGTGTTTAAAGAAAAGTGTGTTAGTAAAGATTTTAATGGGCAGTGACAGGAACTTGGAAAGCTCGGCTGCCGGTTTAAACTGTCTTTACCAAGATGGCGGGTGGCCAGCGGCCGCTGAAATCGCCGATAATAGTCCGAGTTATTAATGAAGTAATTTGTGTTGTGAGAAGACAGAATGGTAAGGTCTTTTGTCTGTCAACTTTGTTCGTGACTCGAGGTTAGTAACAAAGCTGTTAGGACGTATATTTACTGGAAAATTTATATTCGGCTGGAGTTAAAATGGCGGATCGGGTTTATTTTTTTAAAACAAAACCTTCGTTTTATGGAAGATCTTTGGATTTATTAATTATACTTTATGAAGATAAAACAAAGGGGGATAGTGTCTATCAATTATATACTGAACTGCGTTATGAAAAATTAGTTTGAAAGATTTTATATCGGAGGATTTATGTCGGGTGCGCAGCGTGACTGGTGAAACGGGAAAAGCAGGTATGTGTGTCTGTGTTGCAGTCAGTTTAAAAACCGTCAGTTAAGACCTGTAGTAGTAATTATGAGAAAAAAGTCAGTGAATTGGTCCTTATGAGCTATTATTCTTTTTTTAAAAACATTTTTTATAAATCTTAGTCCTTTCATGGTATGAATATTTAAAGGGGAAGGGAGAAATATTATTTGGGGAAAGTTTTTTTTAAAAAAATCTGGGGTTTGTATGGAAAGGAGTTTTATGGAGAGAACTGGGGGATGTGATTGGTTGTTGGGGTGGGTCGTGGTGGGTTTTTTTGCAAAGTTTTTTATAGGAGTTTCGAGGTGGGGGTTGTAAGCAAAATGAGGGGTTTTACTTTTGGTAGAGGGGATGGGAAGGTTGGGGTGGAGGGTGCATACTAGGTTTGAGTGATGGGTAAGCTTTGGACCGGGCTGGAGTAGAGGGAGAAGGTTGGATGAGGGAAGTTTCTACTGTAGGAGGAGTTCCCAGATGAGGGAAGGGGCTTCTATGGTTAGGACAAGGGTTTTTTTTAAGGACAGGACTATGTCAATCAAGGATGAAGTGTTAATGGATAATATAGGGGTAATGGGGGGAAGAAAAACTTGGTTAACAATATAAACCAATGTTTTTCCAGAAAATATTTGTCCTTTATGGAAATGTGTATTTTTTTGTAGGTTCCGTACAGTATGTGGACCCGTATAATTCTGGACTAGGAAGATTCGAGAAAAGCAAGGTCCTTTGGATTGTGTAAGTGTGTCTTGATATTATTATACACATAAACTGAATAATATGTGCACTTATACAATCTGTTAGAGGTGGTTGTGCTTATTAAAGGGTGGAATATTATCAGAAATATGTGAGGGAGAAAGATCATTTTCTAATTATTAAAAACTTGCCTAATGTAACTAACTGGGAATAGTTATCATTTTATTTAAACAGGGTTTAAAGCTTCATGATTTATGTAGGGGGGCAAACGGTTTAGTGGGGAACAGGGTTTGTGGAGGGGTAGGCTGTTTGTGAATGAGGGGGTATGTGGGGGAGAGAAAAGGGGCCTGTGAGGTTGAGTTGTGGGGAGGAGGGAGGCCTATGAGGTTGAGTTGTGGGGAGGAGGGGGGGGGGTTTGTGAGGTTGAGGTGTGGGGAGGAAAAAGGTCTGTGAGGTTGAGTTGTGGGGAGAAGAGGGGCTTATGAGGTTGTGTTGTGGGGAGGAAGGGGAACTGTGAGGTTGAGTTGTGGAGAGGGGGGGTTGTAGGGAGGAGGGGGGTCTGTGAGGTTGAGTTGTGGGGAGGAAGGGGGCTTGTGAGATTAAGTCGTGGGGAGAAGGGGGGCCCTATAAGATTAAAATATGGGGAGGGGGGGGGTTCTGTAAAGTTGAGTTGTGGGGAGGAGGGGGAGGGTCTGTGAGATTAAGTTGTAGGGAGGAGGGGGATCTTGTGAGGTTGAATTGTGGGAAGGAAGGGGGGCCTGTAAGGTTGAGTTGTGGGGAAAAGGGGAGTCCTATAAGGTTAAGTTGTGGGGAGGAGGGGGGGTCTGTGTAGTTAAGTTGTGGATAGGAAGGGGGGTCTGTGAAATTGAGTTGTGGGGAGAAGAGGGGGTATGTGAGGTTAAGTTGTAGGGAGGAGAAAGGACCTGTGAGGTTGAGTTGTGGGAAGGAGAGGGGATCTATGAGGTTGAGTTGTGGGGAGGAAGGGGAGTAGTTGAGGTTAAGTTGTGGGGAGGAAGGGGAGTATGGTGAGGTTGAGTTGTGGGGAGAAGAAAGGACCTGTGAGGTTGAGTTGTGGGGAGAAGAAAGGACCTGTGAGGTTGAGTTGTGGGGAGGAAAGGGGAACTATGAGGTTGAGTTGTGGGGAGGGGTTTGGGCCTGTGAGGTGAGTTGTGGGGAGGAAGGGGAGTCTAGTAAGGTTGAGTTGTAGGGAGGAGAATGAACCTGTGAGGTTGAGTTGTGGGGAGGAGGGGGGATCTATGAGATTGAGATGTGGGGAGGAGTTGGGGTCTGTGAGGTCTGGTGAGGTTAAGTTGTGGGGAGGAGAAAGGACTTGCGAGTTTGAGTTCTGGGGAAGAGAGAGGACCTATGAGGTTGAGTTGTGGGTAGGAGTTGGAGCCTGTGGGGTTGAGTTGTGGGGAGGAAGGGGGGTCTGGTGAGGTTAAGTTGTGGGGAGGAGAAAGGGCTTGTGAGGTTGAATTGTAGGGAGGAGAGTGGACCTATGAGGTTGAGTTGTGGTGAGTAGTTGGGGCCTGTGAGGTTGAGTTGTGGGAAGGAAGGGGGGTCTGGTGAGGTTAAGTTGTGGGGAGGAGAAAGGACTTGTGAGGTTGAGTTCTGGGGAAGAGAGGGGACGTATGAGGTTGAGTTGTGGTGAGGAGTTGGGGCCTATGAGGTTGAGTTGTGTGGAGGAGTTGGGGCCTGTAAGGTTGAGTTGTGGGAAGGAAAGGGGATCTGGTGAGGTTAAGTTGTGGGGAGGAGAAAGGACTTGTGAGGTTGAGTTCTGGGGAAGAGAGGGGACCTATGAGGTTGAGTTGTGGTGAGGAGTTGGGGCCTATGAGGTTGAGTTGTGTGGAGGAGTTGGGGCCTGTAAGGTTGAGTTGTGGGGAGGAAAGGGGATCTGGTGAGGTTAAGTTGTGGGGAGGAGAAAGGACTTGTGAGGTTGAGTTCTGGGGAAGAGAGGGGACCTATGAGGTTGAGTTGTGGTGGGGAGTTGGGGCCTATGAGGTTGAGTTGTGTGGAGGAGTTGGGGCCTGTAAGGTTAAGTTGTGGGAAGGAAGGGTGGTTTTGTGAGGATGAGTTGTGGGGAGGAGAAAGGACCCTTGAGTTTGAATTGTGGAGAGGAGAGTGCATCTATGATGTTGAATTGTGGGGAGGAGTTGGGGTCTATAAGGTTGAGTTGTGGGAAAAAAAGGGGGGGCTCCGGTGAGGTCGAGTTATGTGGAGGAGAAAGGATCTGTGAGGTTAAATAGTGGGAGGAGAGGGTGTCTATGAGGTTAAGTTGTGGGGAGGAGTTGGGGCCTGTGAGGTTGAGTTTTGGGGAGGAAGGGGGGTCTGGTGTGGTATAAGTTGTGGGGAGGAGAAGGGATGTATGAGGTTGAATTGTGGGGAGGAAAGGGGACCTATGAGGTTGAGTTGTGGGGAGGAGTTGGGGTCTATGAGGTTGAGTTGTGGGGAGGAAGGGGGGTCTGGTGTGGTATAAGTTGTGGGGAGGAGAAAGGACTTGAGGTTAAGTTGTGGGAGAAGAGGGGACCTATGAGGTTGAGTTGTGGGGAGGAGTTGGGGCCTGTGAGGTTAAGTTGTAGGGAGGAAGGGGGGGTCTAGTAAGGTTGAATTGTGGGGAGGAGAAAGGAACTGTGAGGTTGAGTTGTGGGGAGGAGAGGGGACCTATGAGGTTGAGTTATCAGGAGGAGTTGGGGCCTGTGAGATTGATTTGTGGGGAGGAAGGGGGTCTGGTAAGGTTGAGTTGTGGGGAAGAGAAAGGACCTATGAGGTTAAATTGTGGGGGGGAAAATTGGGGCCTGTGAGGTATGTGTTGTGGGGAGGAAGGGGGGTCTGGTGAGGTTAAGTTGTGTGGAGGAAGAAAGGACCTGTGAGGTTGAGTTGTGGGGAGAAAGGGGGTCTGGTGAGGTTGAGTTGTGGGGGGGAGAAAGGACCTGTGAAGTTAAGTTGTGGGGAGGAGAGGGGAACTATGAGGTTGAGTTGTGGTGAGGAAGGGGGGTCGGGTGAACTTGAGTTGTAGGAAGGAGAAAGGACTTGTGAGGTTGAGTTGTGGGGACGAGAGGGAATCTATGAGGTTGAGTTGTGGGGGGGAGCTGGGGCCGATGAGGTTGAATTATGGGGAAGAAGTGGGGTCTGGTGAGGTTGAGTATGTAGGGAGGAGAGAGGACCTGTGAGGTTAAGTTGTGGGAAGGAGAGGTGATCTATCAGGTTTAGTTGTGGAGAGGAGAGGGGACCTCTGAGATTGAGTTGTGGAGAGGAGTTGGGACCTGTGAGGTTGAGTTGTGGGGAGGAAGAGGGGTCTAGTGAGGTTGGGTTGTGGGGAGGAGAAAGGACCTATGAGGTCGAATTGTGGGGAGGAGAGGGGACCTATAAGGTTGAGTTGTGGGGAAGGGTTGGGGCCTGTAAGGTTGAGTTGTGGGGAGGAAGGGGGATCTGGTGCGGTTGAATTGTGGGGAGGAGAAAGGACCTATGAGGTTGAGTTGTGGGGAGGAGAGAGGACTTATGAGGTTGAGTTGTGGGGAGAAGTTGGGGTCTGTGAGGTTGAATTGTGGGGAGGAAGGGGGGTCTGGTAAGGTTAAGTTGTGGGGAGGAGAAAGGACCTGTGAGATTGAGTTGTAGGGGAGGGGGCTCTGGTGAGGTTGAGTTGTGGGGAAGAGAAATGACTTGTGAGGTTAAGTTGTGGGAGGAGAGGGGATTTATGAAGTTGAGTTGTGGAGGGGAGTTGGGGCCTGTGAGGTTGAGTTGTGGGGAGGAAGGGGGATCTGGTGCGGTTGAATTGTGGGGAGGAGAAAGGACCTATGAGGTTGAGTTGTGGGGAAGAGAAAGGAACTGTGAGGTTGAGTTGTGGGGAGGAGTTGGGGCCTGTGAAGTTGAGATGTGGGGAGGAAAGGGGGTCGGGTGAGGTTGAGTTGTGGGGAGGAAGGGGGGTGTGGTGCGGTTGAGTTAAGGCGAGGAGAAAGGGCCCGTGAGTTTGAGTTGTGGGGAAGAGAGGGGATTTATGAGGTTAATTTGTGGGGAGGAGTTAGGACCAGTGAGGTTGAGTTGTGGGGAGGAAGGGGGGTCTGGTGAGGTTGGGTTGTGGGGAGGAGAAAGGACTTATGAGGTTGAGTTGTGGGGAGGAGGGGGGGATTCATGAGGTTAATTTGTGGGGAGGAGTTAGGACCAGTGAGGTTGAGTTGTGGGGAAGAAGGGGGATCTGGTAAAGTTGAGTTGTGGGGAGGAGAGAGGACCTGTGAGGTTGAGTTGTGGGAAGGAGAGGTGGCCTATGAAATTTAGTTGTGGAGAGGAGTTGGGGCCTGTAAGGTATGTGTTGTGGGGAGGAAGGGGGGTCTGGTGAGGTTAAGATTGTGGGGAGGAAGAAAGACCTATGAGGTTGAGTTGTGGGGAGGAGAGAGGACCTATGAAGTTGAGTTGTGGGGAGGAGTTGGGTCCTGTGAGGTTGAGTTATGGGGAGGAAAGGGGGTTCTGATGCAGTGGAGTTGTGGGGAGGAGAAAGGATCCATGAGGTTGAGTTATGGGGAGGAGAGGGGAATCCCTGAGGTTGAGTTGTGGGGAGGAGTTGTGGTCTATGAAGTTGAGTTGTGGGGGGAAAAAAAATAAACTGGTGAGATTGGGTTATAGGGAGGAGAAAGGACCTGTGAGGTTGAGTTGTGGGAAGAAGAGGGGATCTATGAGGTTGAGTTATGGGGAGCAGTTATGGCCTGCGAGGTTGAATTGTGGGGAGGAAGGAGGGTCTGGTGAGGTTGAGTTGTGGGGAGGAGAAAGGACTTGTGAGGTTCAGTTGTGGGGAGGAGAGGGAATCTATAAGTTTGAGTTGTGGGGAGGAATTGGGGCTTGTGAGATTGAGTCGTGGGGAGAAAGGGGGTCTGGTGAGTTTGAGTTGTGGGTAGGAGAAAGGACCTGTGAGGTTGAGTTGTGGGGAGAAAGGGGGTTTGGTGAGGTTGAGTTGTGGGGGGGGGGGGAAAAGAAAGGACCTGTGAAGTTGAGTTGTGGGGAGGAGAGGGGAACTATGAGGTTGAGTTGTGGGGAGGAAGGAGGGTCGGGTGAGCATTGAGTTGTAGGAAGGAGAAAGGACTTGTGAGGTTGAGTTGTGGGGACGAGAGGGAATCTATGAGGTTGAGTTGTGGGGGGGAGTTGGGGCCTATGAGGTTGAGTTATGGGGAAGAAGGGGGGTCTGGTGAGGTTGAGTATGTGGGGAGGAGAGAGGACCTGTGAGGTTAAGTTGTGGGAAGGAGAGGTAATCTATCAGGTTTAGTTGTGGAGAGGAGAGGGGACCTCTGAGATTGAGTTGTGGAGAGGAGTTGGGACCTGTGAGGTTGAGTTGTGGGGAGGAAGAGGCGTCTAGTGAGGTTGGGTTGTGGGGAGAAGAAAGGACCTGTGAGGTCGAATTGTGGGGAAGAGAGGGGACCTATAAGGTTGAGTTGTGGGGAAGAGTTGGGGCCTGTGAGGTTGAGTTGTGGGGAGGAAGGGGGGGTCTGGTGAGGTTGAGTTGTGGGGAGGAGAAAGGACTTGTGAGGTTGAGTTATGGGGAGGAGAGGGGGACTGTGAGGTTGAGTTGTGGGGAGGAGTTGGGGTCTGTGAGGTTGAGTAATGGGGAAGAAGGGAGGTCTGGCGAGGTTGAGTTGTGTGGAGAAGAAAGGATCTGTGAGGTTGAGTTGTGGGAGGAGAGGGGACTTATGAAGTTGAGTTGTGGAGAGGAGTTGGGGCCTGTGAGGTTGAGTTGTGGGGAGGAAGGGGGGTCTGGTACGGTTGAATTGTGGGGAGGAGAAGGACCTATGAGGTTGAGTTGTGGGGAAGAGAAAGGACCTGTCAGGTTGAGTTGTGGGGAGGAGTTGGGGCCTGTGAGGTTGAGATGTGGGAAGGAAAAGGGGGTCGGGTGCGGTTGAGTTGTGGGGAGGAAGGGGGGTATGGTGCGGTTGAGCTGAGGGGAGGAGAAAGGGCCTGTGAGGTTGAGTTGTGGGGAAGAGAGGGGATTTATGAGGTTAATTTGTGGGGAGGAGTTAGGACCTGTGAGGTTGAGTTGTGGGGAGGAAGGGGGGTCTGGTACGGTTGAGTTGTGGGGAGGAGAAAGGAACTGTGAGGTTGAGTTGTGGGGAGGAAAGGGAGCCTATGAGGTTGAGTTGTGGGGAGCAAAAAGGACTTGTGAGGTTGAGTTTTGGGGAGGAAGGGGGATCTGGTGAGGTTGATTCGTGGGGAGGAGAAAAGACCTGTGAGGTTGAGTTGTGGGGAGGAGAGGTGATCTATGAGGTTAAGTTGTGGAAAGGAAGGGGGGTCTGGTAAGGTTAAGTTGTGGGGAGGAGAAAAGACCTGTGAGATTGAGTTGTGGGGAGGAGCGGGGACGTATGGGGTTGAGTTGTGGTGAGGAGTTGGGGTCTATGAAATTGAGTTGTGGGGAGGAAGGGGGGTCCGGTGAGATTAAGTTGTAAGGAGGAGAAAGGACCTGTGAGGTTGAGTTGTGGGGAGGAGAAGGGACCTATGAGGTTAAGTTGTGGGTAGGAGTTCGGTCCTGTGAGGTTGAGTTATGGGGAGGAAGGGGGGTCTGGTGTGGTTGAGTTGTGGGGAGGGGAAAGGATCTATGAGGTTGAGTTGTGGGGAGGAGAGGAGAATACCTAAGGTTGAGTTGTGGGGAGGAGTTGTGGTGTATGAGGTTAAGTTGTGGGGGGAAAAAAAATAAATAAACTGGTGAGGTTGGGTTATAAGGAGGAGGAAGGACCTGTGAGGTTGAGTTGTGGGAAGAAGAGGGGATTCATGAGGTTGAGTTATGGGGAGCAGTTATGGTCTGCGAGGTTGAGTTGTGAGGAGGAAGGAGGGTCTGGTGAGGTTGAGTTGTGGGAAGGAGAAAGGACCTGTGAGGTTGAGTTATGGGAAGGAGAGGTGACCTATGAGATTTAGTTGTGGAGAGAAGTAGGGGCGTGTAAGTTTAAGTTGTGGGGAGGAAGGGGGGTCTGGTGAGGTTGAGTTGTCGGTAGGAGAAAGGACCTGTGAGGTTAAATTGTGGAAAGGAGAGGGGATCCATGGGGTTGAGTTGTGGGAAGGAGTTGGGGCCTGTAAGGTTGAGTTGTGGGGAGGAAGGGGGGCCTATGAGGTTGAGTTGTGGGGAGGAGAAAGGACTTATGAGGTTGAGTTGTGGGGAGGAAGGGGGGTCTGGTGAGGTTAAGTTGTGGGGAGGAGAAAGGACCTGTGAGGTTGAGTTGTGGGGAGGAGAGGGGACCTATAATGTTGGGTTGTGGGGAAGAATTGGGGCCTGTGAGGTTGAGTTGTGGGCAGGAAGGGGGGTCTGGTGAGATTGAGTTGTGGGTAGGAGAACGGATCTGTGAGGTTGAGTTATGGGAGGAGAGGGGACTTATGAGGTTGAGTTGTGGAGAGGAGTTGGGGCTTGTGAGGTTAAGTTGTAGGGAGGAAGGTGGTCTGGTGAGGTTGGGTTGTGGGGAAGAGAAAGGACCTATGAGATAGAGTTGTGGGGAGGATTTGGGGTCTATGGGGTTGGGTTGTAGGGAGGAAGGGGTGGTCTGGTGAGGTTGAGTTGTCAGAAGGAGGAAGGACCTGTGAGGTTTAGTTATGGGGAGGAGTTAGGGCCTATGAGGTTGAGTTGTGGGGAGGAAGGGGGGTCTGGTTCGGTTGAGTTGTGGGGAAGAGAAAGATCGCGCGAGGTTGAATTGTGGGGAGGAGAGGGGACCTATGGGGTTGAATTGTGGGGAGGAGTTGGGGGTTGTGAGGCTAAATTCTGAGGAGGAAGGGGGGTCTGGTGAGGTTGAGTTGTGGGGAGAAGGAAGGATCTGTTAGGTTGAGCTATGGGTGAGGAGAAGGGGCGTATGAGGTTGAGTTGTGGGGAGAAGTTGGGGCCTGTGAGGTTGAATTGTGGGGAGGAAGGGGGGTCTGGCGAAGTTTAATTGTGGGGTGGAGAAAGTAACTGAGGTTGAGTTATGGGGAAGAGAGGGGGCCTATGAGGTTGAATTGTGGGGATGAGTTGGGATTTATGAGGTTGAGTTGTGGGGTGGAGGGGGTGTCTGGTAAGGTTGAGTTGTGGGGAGGAGAAAGAACCTGTAAGGTTATGGGGAGGAGAGGGGTAGGGTTAGGTTTAGGGTTAGGGTTTAGGGGTTAGGGTTTAGGGGTTAGGGTTAGGATTCCGGGTTACGGACAGAAGGGTGTCCTTATAAAAGTGAGGATAGTGCCAGGGAAGATTATGGATAGGGCTAGGAATATGAAGATTTGTAGGATAGATATAAGAATCAAAAAAAAAAAAAAAAAAAAAAAAAAAAAAAAAAAAAAAAAAAAAAAAAACGTGTATTATGACACTACTTGGAACAAGTTAATGTTATACGTGGCACTCGTCAAGGTTAGGATTCCGGGTTACGGACAGATGGGTGGTTACCCTTTTTTTTCTGCACCCAATAAGGGATACAGCGCCGAAGCGTCTGCCACTTTACTGGCGCACGTTCAACATTCTTTTCCGCATAGGATTTTACGTCATCTTGTTTCACGGAACTGAGAAAATATTTAAAAATTTAAAATAAAAACAAGTTGGAAAATAGTACGTGAGCAGCGAAGATTAGATTGTAGTTATATAAGAAGGTTGGGATGAAAGATTATTTAAAATTGTAAATGTGTAGGGTTTAGGGGTTAGGGTTAAGGGTTTGGGTTTAGGGTTAGGGTTTAGGGTTAGGGTTGGGTTTAGGGTTGGGTTTAGGGTTTAGGGGTTAGGGTTAGGGTTTAGGGTTTGGGGTTAGGGGTTAGGGTTTAGGGGTTAGGGTTAGGGTTTAGGGTTAGGGTTAGGGTTAGTAAAACGACACCAAATTAGGGTTAGGGTTTAAGGTTAGGGTTTAGGTTAGGGTTAGGGTTAGGTTTAGGGTTAGGGTTAGGGTTAGGATTCCGGATTCTGGACAGAAGGGTAACCTTATAAAAGTGAGGATAGTGTCAGGGAAGATTATGGATAGGGCTAGAAATATGAAGGTTTGTAGGATAGATATAAGAATAAGAGAATAGGGGAGAGAAAAAAAATTTAATAAAAAAGGTCACTCTTTATGGAGTTTGGGTTAGGGTTGTGGACTGTATAGAATTTGCAGTTTTCGTCTTGACTATAGTTTGATAAAGGAAAAAGTGAGGAATGAAGTGTATTATAAATGTGTAAAGTTATTGGGTTAATGTTTTGGATAAGAGTTAGAACTAATATCCCAAAAAAAATATGTCTTAAAATGAATTAAAATATATATTCAATTCATGATTATTCTGAATCTCTTATATGATCAGGTATGTAGGTGGAAAGGCTTTGCCGTGAGGAGACCACCCTTGTTAGGGTTGAAGTACAACCAAAAACGCGTGTCTTATACCAGCTTACCCAGTCATTTGTCGTTTGTACAGAAATGTCTGTTGATTTATTCGAACTAAAGAATAATTTTTCTAATATGGGATAGTAGTGGGTTGGTTAGGGTTAAGTTGTAGTGTTATTGGTTTCTAAGGGTTAAGGGTTGTTGGATAAGGGTTAAAACTTGTATCCCAAGAAGAATATGTTTCATTTACTTAAAATTATAAAACTTAATATATTTTACGAAATAGCTTAAATGTCTGAGCGTGTGGCTGGGAAGGCTTTGCAGCGAGGAGACCACCCTTGTTAGGGTTGAAGTACAACCAAGAACGCGTGTCTTATACCAGCTTACCCAGTCATTTGTCGTTTGTACAGAAATGTCTGTTGATTTATTCGAACTAAAGAATAATTTTTCTAATATGGGATAGTAGTGGGTTGGTTAGGGTTAAGTTGTAGTGCTATTGGTTTCTAAGGGTTAAGGGTTGTTGGATAAGGGTTAAAACTTGTATCCCAAGAAGAATATGTTTCGTTTACTTAAAATTATAAAACTTAATATATTTTACAAAATAGTTTAAATGTCTGAGCGTGTGGCTGGGAAGGCTTTGCAGCGAGGAGACCACCCTTGTTAGGGTTGAAGTACAACCAAGAACGCGTGTCTTATACCAGCTTACCCAGTCATTTGTCGTTTGTACAGAAATGTCTGTTGATTTATTCGAACTAAAGAATAATTTTTCTAATATGGGATAGTAGTGGGTTGGTTAGGGTTAAGTTGTAGTGCTATTGGTTTCTAAGGGTTAAAGGTTGTTGGATAAGGGTTAGAACTTGTATCCCAAGAAGAATATGTTTCGTTTACTTAAAATTATAAAACTTAATATATTTTATGAAATAGCTTAAATGTCTGAGCGTGTGACTGGGAAGGCTTTGCAGCGAGGAGACCACCCTTGTTGGGGTTGAAGTAGCACCAAGATTGTGGGCCTTACACCAGATCGCCCTACATATTGCCGTAGATACAGAAATGTTTGTTAATTTATTAAATTTAAAGAATGATTTTTCTAATATGGGATAGTCGTGGGGTGGGGTTTAGGGTTAAGGTTAGGGTTTAGGGTTAGGGGTTAGGGTTTAAGGTTTAGGGTTAGGTTTTAGGGTTAGGTTTTAGGGTTAGGGATTAGGGTTGGGGTTAGGGTTAAGGATTAGGGTTAGGGTTTGGGTTAGGGTCAGGGTCAGGGTGAGGGTGACGGTCGGGGTCAGGGTGGGGGTCAGGGTGGGGGTCAGGGTCAGGGTCGGGGTCAGGGTCAGGGTGGGGGTCAGGGTCAGGGTGGGGGTCAGGGTCAGGGTGGGGGTCAGGGTCAGGGTTAGGATTCCGGGTGACGGACAGATGGGTGGTTACCCTTTTTTTTTTTTTTTTTTTTTTTTTTTTTTTTTTTTTTTTTTTTTTTCTGCACCCAATAAGGAATACAGCGCCGAAGCGTCTGCCACTTTACTGGCGCACGTTCAACATTCTTTTCCGCATAGGATTTTACGTCATCTTGTTTCACGGAACTGAGTACATATTTAGAAATTTAAGATAAGTACAAGTTGTAAAATAGTACGTGAGCAGGGTTAGGGTTAGGTTTTAGGGTTAGGGTATAGGGGTTAGGGTTGGGGGTGTCCTTATAAAAGTGAGGATAGTGCCAGGGAAGATTATGGATAGGGTTAGAAATATGAAGATTTGC
>NW_027308562.1:0-94000 GCF_047496885.1 Scyliorhinus torazame | reverse complement strand
TGTTAATGTGTGAGTGAGTGTGTAGTGTCTGTGTGAGTGTTAGTGTCTGTGTGCGTGTGTGTGTGTTAGTGTCTGTGTGAGTGTGTGTTACTGTCTGTGTGTGTGTGTGTGTGTCAGTGTGTAAGCGTGAGTGTATTACTGTTTCAGTCTGTGTCTGTAAGCGTGTTAGTGTCTGTGTGTGTGTGTTACTGTCTCTGTGTGTGTGTCAGTGTGTTAGTGTCAGTGTGTGTATGGGAGGGGCAGTGTGTGTGTGTGTGGGGGGAGGGGTGAGTGTGTGTGTGTGTGTGGTGAGTTTGTCTGTGTGTGTAGGAGGGGCTAGTGTGTGTGTAGGGGGGAGATTGTGTGCGAGGGGTTAGTGTGTGTCTGGGGTGGTTAGTGTGTGTGGGGGTGTTATTGTGTGTGAGGGGGGTTAGTGTGTGAGTGGGATGGGTTAGTGTGTGTGTGGGGGGAGTATATTTTGTATGTGTGGTGGCGATTAGTGTGTGCGCGTGTGTGTGGGGGGGGTTAGTGTGTGTGGGCGGGCGTTAGTGTGTGTGGGGGGGTTAGTGTCTGTGTGTGGGGGGGGGTTAGTGTGTGTGTGGGGGGGTTAGTGTGTGTGTGTGGGGGGCTAGTGTGTGTGTGTGGGGGGGGTTGTGTGAGTATGTGCATTAGTGTCTTTGTGAGTGTGTATTAGTGCCTTTGTGCGTGAGTGTATTACTGTCTGTGTGTGTGCGAGTGTTCGTGTCTGTGTGAATGTATTGCTGTCTCTGTATGTGTGTGTGTGAGTATGTTAGTGTCTATGTGAGTGTGAGTGCATTACTGTCGCTGTATGTGTGTGAGTGTGTATCAGTGTGAGTGTGTTAGTGTATGTGCTAGTGTCTGTGTGAGTATGAGGGTATTACTGTCTCTGCATGTGTGTGTATTACTGTCTCTGTATGTCTGTTTGTGAGTGTGGGTCAGTGTCTGTGTCTGTGTGAGTGTATTACTGTCTCTGTGTGTAGTACTGTATGTGTGTGTGTGTGTGTCAGTGTCTGTGTGTGTATGAGTGTATTACTGTCTGTGTATGTGTGTGTTAGTGTATTACTGTCTGTGTGTGTGTGTGTTAATGTATGTGTACCTGTGAGTGTATTAGTGTCTGTGTCTAAGTGTGTGTGTGTGTTGTCTGTGTGAGTGTGAGTGTATTACTGTCTCTGTCTGTGTGTGTATTACTGTCTGTGTATGTTGGTGTGAGTGTGTGTTAATGTATGTGCGAGTGTGAGTGTATTACTGTCTGTGTGTGTGTGTTAGTGTCTGTGTGAGTGTATTACTGTCTGTGTATGTGTGTGTGTGTTAATGTATGTGCGAGTGTGAGTGTAGTACTGTCTGTGTGTGTGTGTTACTGTCTGTATGTGAGTGAGTGTGTATTGTCTGTGTGTGTGAGTGTGTTAGTGTCTGTGTGTGTTAGTGTCTGTGTGAGTGTGTGTTACTTTCTGTGTGTATTACTGTCTCTGTTTGCGTCTGTAAGTGTGTTAGTGTCTGTGTGTTTTACTGTCTCTGTATGTGTGAGTGTGAGTTTATTTGTATATCTGTATTTGACTTCCTCAACACCACGTCGACTATACTTGTAATGTCTTTCCCAGGCTGATGTATAATTTCATTGTTTATGTCCCTTCCTCACAGTGAACCTCATCACAATTGTGATCCTGAAGAGAAGAAACTGTGGGCTGTCCAAATGTGTGACTTGTTACCTGTTGGCCATGGCAGTGGGGGATCTACTGGTCGTTATTCTCGACCTGATATTCAGACACATTCCCATTGTTTTTGAGGAACAGTTTTATTTCCTGTACTCCATCCCCGTGTGTAATATCCACGCCGCCCTGCTTTTTGCAGCCACTGACTGTTCTGTCTGGTTCACCGTCACTTTCACCTTTGATCGATTTGTGGCCATTTGTTGCCCGAAGCTGAAAAGTAAATATTGCAGCGAGAAAACGGCGGCTGTGGTTCTGGGAACAGTGACTGTGCTGAGCTGTTTGAAGGACATTTCCTGGGGGGTTATGTTGGGCGGTTGGTATTGGCTGAACAACTTCCCCTGGTTTTGTTATGTCACAGATGGTGTTCAGTTCTCTCCGGTCTGGGGAACAATCGAGTTCCTCCACCACATTCTAACCCCGGGTGTTCCATTCGCCCTGATTCTGCTGCTCAATGTTCTTACCGTCAGACACATTGTCCTGAGCAGCAGGGCCCGCAGGAGACTCCGAGCTCACAGCAGTGGGGAGAGTCCCAGAGACCCAGAGATGGAGAGTCGGAGGAAATCCATCATTTTACTCTTTATTATCTCCGCCAATTTCATCCTGTTATGGTCAACGTTAATGGTTTATTCTATATGGTGGCGGATGTACAATCTGGGGTATGACTCTGTATCGTTAGATGGTTATGTTCAGGAATTGGGCTTCATGCTGCAGCTCCTGAGTTGCTGCACAAACACTGCGATTTACGCCGTGACACAGACTCAGTTCAGGCAGCAGTTGAAGAATGTTCTGAAAGTTCCCTTTAGTTCAATTCTTCAATTCATTAAGTCCTGAGAGGAAACCCCACCCACACGGCATCTCTCTCCTCGCACTGCCGGTAAAACTGACCACCCCCAGCCAGCCTCACCCTGATTTACCATTCTGTATTACCAGGAGGGACTATCGGTGGGTGGGTGTGACACCCCCCATGGCCAATCAGCTGAGTGTGTGCTCCCCTTGCATGGCTGATCAGCTGGGTGTGCGGGTTCCCGCATTGCCGTTCAGCAGGGTGTGTGCTTCCCCCCATTGCCGATCACCTGGGTGTGCGGCTTCCCACCATTGCCGTTCAGCTGCGTGTGTGCCTCACGCTGAAACACAGTCTGTGCAGCAGAATGTGTCCCAGACAGAGACAGAGACTGAGACACAGAGACACAGAGAGACACAAACAGAGACACAGAGAAAGAGACACAGAGAGACACAGACAGGGACACAGAGACGCAGAGAGAGAGAGGCAGAGAGAGAGCGGCAGAGAGAGAGAGGCAGAGAGAGAGGCAGAGAGAGAGGCAGAGAGAGAGAGGCAGCGAGAGAGCGAGGCAGAGAGAGAGAGGCAGAGAGAGAGAGGCAGAGAGAGAGGCAGAGAGAGTGAGGTAGAGAGAGAGAGAGGCAGAGAGAGAGAGGTAGAGAGAGAGAGAGGCAGAGAGAGAGAGAGGCAGAGAGAGAGAGGCAGAGAGAGAGAGGCAGAGAGAGAGAGGCAGAGAGAGAGAGGCAGAGAGAGAGAGGCAGAGAGAGAGAGGCAGAGAGAGAGAGGCAGAGAGAGAGAGGCAGAGAGAGAGAGGCAGAGAGAGAGACAGGCAGAGAGAGAGACAGGCAGAGAGAGGCAGAGAGAGAGAGAGGCAGAGAGAGAGAGAGGCAGAGAGAGAGAGAGGCAGAGAGAGAGAGAGAGGCAGAGAGAGAGACAGGCAGAGAGAGAGACAGGCAGAGAGAGAGAGGCAGAGAGAGAGAGGCAGACAGAGAGAGGCAGAGAGAGAGAGGCAGAGAGAGAGAGAGGCAGAGAGAGAGAGAGGCAGAGAGAGAGAGAGAGGCAGAGAGAGAGAGAGGCAGAGAGAGAGAGAGGCAGAGAGAGAGAGAGGCAAAGAGAGAGAGAGGCAGAGAGAGAGAGAGAGGCAGAGAGAGAGATAGAGGCAGAGAGAGAGAGAGGCAGAGAGAGAGAGAGGAAGAGAGAGAGGGAGGCAGTGAGAGAGGGAGGCGCAGGCAGAGGCAGAGAGAGAGAGAGAGACGGAGGCACAGGCAGAGGCAGAGGCAGAGAGAGAGAGACGCAGACGCAGGCAGAGACGCAGGCAGAGACGCAGGCAGAGATGCAGGCAGCGACGCAGGCAGAGACGCAGGCAGAGACGCAGTCAGTGGCGCAAGCGGTGGCAGAGACGCAGGCAGAGGCAGAGGCAGAGACAGTTGGCGCAGGCGGTGGCAGAGGCGCAGGCAGAGGCAGTGGCGCAGGCGGTGGCAGAGGCGCAGGCAGAGGCAGTGGCGCAGGCGGTGGCAGAGACGCTGGCAGAGGCAGAGGCAGTGGTGCAGGCGGTGGCAGAGGCGCAGGCAGAGGCAGAGGCAGAGGCAATGGTGCAGGCGGTGGCAGAGACGCTGGCAGAGGCAGAGGCAGTGGCGCAGGCGGTGGCAGAGACGCTGGCAGAGGCAGAGGCAGAGGCAGAGGCAGAGACAGAGGCAGAGGCAGTGGTGCAGGCGGTGGCAGAGGCTGAGGCAGAGGCTGAGGCAGAGGCTGAGGCAGAGGCTGAGGCAGAGGCTGAGGCAGAGGCTGAGGCAGAGGCTGAGGCAGAGGCTGAGGCTGAGGCTGAGGCTGAGGCTGAGGCAGAGGCTGAGGCAGAGGCTGAGGCTGAGGCTGAGGCTGAGGCTGAGGCTGAGGCAGAGGCTGAGGCTGAGGCAGAGGCTGAGGCAGAGGCTGAGGCTGAGGCTGAGGCTGAGGCTGAGGCTGAGGCTGAGGCAGAGGCTGAGACTGAGGCTGAGGCTGAGGCTGAGGCTGAGGCTGAGGCTGAGGCTGAGGCTGAGGCAGAGGCTGAGGCTGAGGCAGAGGCTGAGGCAGAGGCTGAGGCTGAGGCTGAGGCTGAGGCTGAGGCTGAGGCTGAGGCAGAGGCTGAGACTGAGGCTGAGGCTGAGGCTGAGGCTGAGGCTGAGGCTGAGGCAGAGGCTGAGGCAGAGGCTGAGGCAGAGGCTGAGGCAGAGGCTGAGGCAGAGGCTGAGGCACAGACTGAGGCACAGACTGAGGCACAGACTGAGGCACAGACTGAGGCACAGACTGAGGCACAGACTGAGGCACAGACTGAGGCACAGACTGAGGCACAGACTGAGGCACAGACTGAGGCACAGACTGAGGCACAGACTGAGGCACAGACTGAGGCACAGACTGAGGCACAGACTGAGGCACAGACTGAGGCACAGACTGAGGCACAGACTGAGGCACAGACTGAGGCACAGACTGAGGCACAGACTGAGGCACAGACTGAGGCACAGACTGAGGCACAGACTGAGGCACAGACTGAGGCACAGACTGAGGCACAGACTGAGGCACAGACTGAGGCACAGACTGAGGCACAGACTGAGGCACAGACTGAGGCACAGACTGAGGCACAGACTGAGGCACAGACTGAGGCACAGACTGAGGCACAGACTGAGGCACAGACTGAGGCACAGACTGAGGCACAGACTGAGGCACAGACTGAGGCACAGACTGAGGCACAGACTGAGGCACAGACTGAGGCACAGACTGAGGCACAGACTGAGGCACAGACTGAGGCACAGACTGAGGCACAGACTGAGGCACAGACTGAGGCACAGACTGAGGCACAGACTGAGGCACAGACTGAGGCACAGACTGAGGCACAGACTGAGGCACAGACTGAGGCACAGACTGAGGCACAGACTGAGGCACAGACTGAGGCACAGACTGAGGCACAGACTGAGGCACAGACTGAGGCACAGACTGAGGCACAGACTGAGGCACAGACTGAGGCACAGACTGAGGCACAGACTGAGGCACAGACTGAGGCACAGACTGAGGCACAGACTGAGGCACAGACTGAGGCACAGACTGAGGCACAGACTGAGGCACAGACTGAGGCACAGACTGAGGCACAGACTGAGGCACAGACTGAGGCACAGACTGAGGCACAGACTGAGGCACAGACTGAGGCACAGACTGAGGCACAGACTGAGGCACAGACTGAGGCACAGACTGAGGCACAGACTGAGGCACAGACTGAGGCACAGACTGAGGCACAGACTGAGGCACAGACTGAGGCACAGACTGAGGCACAGACTGAGGCACAGACTGAGGCACAGACTGAGGCACAGACTGAGGCACAGACTGAGGCACAGACTGAGGCACAGACTGAGGCACAGACTGAGGCACAGACTGAGGCACAGACTGAGGCACAGACTGAGGCACAGACTGAGGCACAGACTGAGGCACAGACTGAGGCACAGACTGAGGCACAGACTGAGGCACAGACTGAGGCACAGACTGAGGCACAGACTGAGGCACAGACTGAGGCACAGACTGAGGCACAGACTGAGGCACAGACTGAGGCACAGACTGAGGCACAGACTGAGGCACAGACTGAGGCACAGACTGAGGCACAGACTGAGGCACAGACTGAGGCACAGACTGAGGCACAGACTGAGGCACAGACTGAGGCACAGACTGAGGCACAGACTGAGGCACAGACTGAGGCACAGACTGAGGCACAGACTGAGGCACAGACTGAGGCACAGACTGAGGCACAGACTGAGGCACAGACTGAGGCACAGACTGAGGCACAGACTGAGGCACAGACTGAGGCACAGACTGAGGCACAGACTGAGGCACAGACTGAGGCACAGACTGAGGCACAGACTGAGGCACAGACTGAGGCACAGACTGAGGCACAGACTGAGGCACAGACTGAGGCACAGACTGAGGCACAGACTGAGGCACAGACTGAGGCACAGACTGAGGCACAGACTGAGGCACAGACAGATATTGAGGCACAGTCAGAGCCACAGACAGATATACAGGCACAGTCAGAGCCACAGACAGATATACAGGCACAGTCAGAGCCACAGACAGATATACAGGCACAGTCAGAGCCACAGACAGATATACAGGCACAGTCAGAGCCACAGACAGATATACAGGCACAGTCAGAGCCACAGACAGATATACAGGCACAGTCAGAGCCACAGACAGATATACAGGCACAGTCAGAGCCACAGACAGATATACAGGCACAGTCAGAGCCACAGACAGATATACAGGCACAGTCAGAGCCACAGACAGATATACAGGCACAGTCAGAGCCACAGACAGATATACAGGCACAGTCAGAGCCACAGACAGATATACAGGCACAGTCAGAGCCACAGACAGATATACAGGCACAGTCAGAGACACAGACAGATATACAGGCACAGTCAGAGACACAGACAGATATACAGGCACAGTCAGAGACACAGACAGATATACAGGCACAGTCAGAGACACAGACAGATATACAGGCACAGTCAGAGACACAGACAGATATACAGGCACAGTCAGAGACACAGACAGATATACAGGCACAGTCAGAGACACAGACAGATATACAGGCACAGTCAGAGACACAGACAGATATACAGGCACAGTCAGAGACACAGACAGATATACAGGCACAGTCAGAGACACAGACAGATATACAGGCACAGTCAGAGACACAGACAGATATACAGGCACAGTCAGAGACACAGACAGATATACAGGCACAGTCAGAGACACAGACAGATATACAGGCACAGTCAGAGACACAGACAGATATACAGGCACAGTCAGAGACACAGACAGATATACAGGCACAGTCAGAGACACAGACAGATATACAGGCACAGTCAGAGACACAGACAGATATACAGGCACAGTCAGAGACACAGACAGATATACAGGCACAGTCAGAGACACAGACAGATATACAGGCACAGTCAGAGACACAGACAGATATACAGGCACAGTCAGAGACACAGACAGATATACAGGCACAGTCAGAGACACAGACAGATATACAGGCACAGTCAGAGACACAGACAGATATACAGGCACAGTCAGAGACACAGACAGATATACAGGCACAGTCAGAGACACAGACAGATATACAGGCACAGTCAGAGACACAGACAGATATACAGGCACAGTCAGAGACACAGACAGATATACAGGCACAGTCAGAGACACAGACAGATATACAGGCACAGTCAGAGACACAGACAGATATACAGGCACAGTCAGAGACACAGACAGATATACAGGCACAGTCAGAGACACAGACAGATATACAGGCACAGTCAGAGACACAGACAGATATACAGGCACAGTCAGAGACACAGACAGATATACAGGCACAGTCAGAGACACAGACAGATATACAGGCACAGTCAGAGACACAGACAGATATACAGGCACAGTCAGAGACACAGACAGATATACAGGCACAGTCAGAGACACAGACAGATATACAGGCACAGTCAGAGACACAGACAGATATACAGGCACAGTCAGAGACACAGACAGATATACAGGCACAGTCAGAGACACAGACAGATATACAGGCACAGTCAGAGACACAGACAGATATACAGGCACAGTCAGAGACACAGACAGATATACAGGCACAGTCAGAGACACAGACAGATATACAGGCACAGTCAGAGACACAGACAGAGACAGTGACGCAGACACAAATTGAGAGACAGTCAGTGACACAGTCAGCGACGCAGACACAAATTGAGAGACAGTCAGTGACACAGTCAGCGACGCAGACACAAATTGAGAGACAGTCAGTGACACAGTCAGCGACGCAGACACAAATTGAGAGACAGTCAGTGACACAGTCAGCGACGCAGACACAAATTGAGAGACAGTCAGTGACACAGTCAGCGACGCAGACACAAATTGAGAGACAGTCAGTGACACAGTCAGCGACGCAGACACAAATTGAGAGACAGTCAGTGACACAGTCAGCGACGCAGACACAAATTGAGAGACAGTCAGTGACACAGTCAGCGACGCAGACATAGACACAGACAAAGATATAGACAGCGATGCAGACAGAGACACGGACAGACACAAAGACACAGGTCCAGACACAGCCTAAGACACAGACAGAGACACAGAGAGAGACACAGACACCGACAAACTCAGCCCAACCCGCCCTCACTGCTCGCCAGCTGCTGTCCCTCCAAGGAAAGGGGAATGGGTGTTTCAGCACCGAGTGTGAAGCCGGAGTCTGGAGGCAGAGGCGGGCTTGTCATTTGAGGAACGGTTGAGGACTCTGGGGCTTATGCCAGTAATAATAATGCTTCAGACAATGGAGGCTTCACACAGAGCTGTCCGTGCGCATGTGCGGGAGGGTCACAATGCCAGCAGGCAGTGCGCGGGCCACCCACTGACTGGCATCGTCTCCCCTGGCAACACAATATGGCCACCTGGAGTCTCCCCTGGCAACACAAGATGACCACCTGGAGTCTCCCCTGGCAACACAAGATGACCGCCTGGAGTCTCCCCTGGCAACACAAGATGGTCACCTGGAGTCTCCCCTGGCAACACAAGATGACCACATGGAGTCTGCCCTGGAAACACAATTTGGCTGCTGGAGGACCTACTGGCAACAGATGACCGCCGCCGGCACGCAGGGCATGCTGGGATTGGTGCGGCACAGGCGCAGTGGCGGCTTCTGATGCCCATTGTCCCCATTGGGGGTCGTCAGGATTATTGTGTCTCAATAGACACCGCAGCACTGCCCCTCCCCCACCCCGGATATCCCCTCCCCAATATCATCCACCCCGATATCACCCCCTCCCCAATATCACCCCCTCCCCGATATCACCCCCTCCCCAATATCACCCCCTCCCCGATATCGCTACCTCCCGGATATCACCCTCACCCTGATATCACCCCCACCCCGATATCACCCCCTCCCGAATATCACCCCCTCCCCAATATCACCCCTTCCCCGATATCACTCCCTCTCAGATATCACCCCCTCCCCGATATCACCCACTCCCCAATATCACCACCTCCCCGATATCACCCCCTCCCCAATATCACCCCTCCCCGATTTCACTCCCTCCCCGATATCACCCCCTCCCCGATATCACCCCCTCCCCGATATCACCCCCTCCCCGATATCACCCCCTCCCCGATATCACCCCCTCCCCGATATCACCCCCTCCCCGATATCACCCCCCTCCCCAATATCACCCCCTCCCCAATATCACCCCTCCCCGATTTCACTCCCTCCCCGATATCACCCCCTCCGCGGTATCTCCCCTTCCCAGATATCACCCCTCCCCGATAGCACCCCCTCCCCGATATGCCCCCTCCCCGATATCACCCCCTCCTCGATATCACCCCCTCACCCGATATCACCCCTTCCCGATATCACCCCCACCCCGATAGCACCCCCTCCCCGATATCACCCCTTCCCGATATAACCCCCTCCTCGATATCACCCCTCCCCCGATATCACCCTTTCCCGATATCACCCCCGCCCCGATATCACCCCCTCCCCGATATCACCCCCTCCCAAATATCACCCCCTCCCCGATATCACTCCCTCCCCGATATCACCCCCTCCCCGATATCACCCCTTCCCCAATATCACCCCCTCCCCGATATCACCCCCTCCCCAATATCACCCCCTCCCCAATATCAACCCCTCCCCGATATCACTCCCTCCCCGATATCACCCCCTCCCCGATATCACCCCCTCCCCGATATCACCCCCTCCCCGATATTACTCCTTCCCCAATATCACCCCCTCCCCGATATCAGCCCCTCCCCGATATCACCCCCTCTGCGATATCACCCCCTCCACGATATCACTCCCACCCCGATATCACCCCCTCCCCGATATCACCCCCACCCCGATATCACCCCACCCCAATATCACCCCTACTCCGATCTCACTCCCACCCCGATAGCACCCCTCCCCGATATCCCCCTTCCCCGATATCACCCCCTCCTCGATATCACCCCCTCCCCCGATATCACCCCTTCCCGATATCACCCCGACCCAATAGCACCCCCTCCCCGATATCACCCCTTCCCGTTATCACCCCCTCCCCGATATCACCCCCTCCCCGAAATCACCCCCACCCCGATACCACCCCCTCCACGATATCGCCACCTCCCGGATATCACCCTCACCCTGATATCACCCCCTCCTCGATATCACCTCCCACCCCGATATTACCCCCTCCCCGATATCACCCCCTCCGCAATATCAACCCCTCCCCGATATCGCCACCTCCCGGATATCGCCACCTCCCGGATATCACCCTCACCCCGCTATCGCCCCACCCCAATATCACCCCTACTTCGATCCCACTCCCACCCCGATATCACTCCCTCCGCGGTATCTCCCCTTCCCAGATATCACCCCCTCCCCGATAGCACCCCCTCCCCGATATGCCCCCTCCCCGATATCACCCCCTCCTCGATATCACCCCCTCACCCGATATCACCCCTTCCCGATATCACCCCCACCCCGATAGCACCCCCTCCCCGATATCACCCCTTCCCGATATCACCCCCTCCTCGATATCACCCCTCCCCGATATCACCCTTTCCAGATATCACCCCCGCCCCGATATCACCCCCTCCCCGATATCACCCCCTCCCCGTTATCACCCCCTCCCCGATATCACACCCTCCCCGAAATCTGCCCCACCCCGATATCACCCCCTCCCCGATATCGCCACCTCCCGGATATCACCCTGATATCACCCCCTCCCCGATATCACCCCCTCCGCAATATCACCCCCTCCCCGATATCACCACCTCCCGGATATCGCCACCTCCCGGATATCACCCTCAAACTGATATCACCCCCTCACGACATCACCCCCTCCCGATATCCCCTCCCTGATATCACCCCCACCCCGATATCACCCCCTTCATATCATCCTCCCACAAACATCATCCCCCGTCGGATATTCGCCTCTGTGATATTGTTACCACGGAGTTAGGGGGTCACTGGGTTACAGGGATGGGGCAGAGGTGTGGGCTTCTTTGAGACACTCTTTCCAAGGGCTGGTGCAGACGTGATGGACCGAATGGCCTCCTTCTGCACTGCTGATGCTATAATTCTGCTTTATGATCCCAACAAATCCAGCCCGCCCCCCCCAACCCACCCCCCTCCAGGTATCGCCCCCGCCCAGGTCAGCCCCTCGATATCATCAAATCCCCAACCCTCCCCGGCAGATGTCACTTCTCTGGGATATCATCTCCGCCCCTCCCTCGGATATCACCCCCGCCGGCCAAATGTCACCCGTCCCAACCGGACATCACCCCCGCCCGCCGAATGCTACCCCACCCATCCGAATGTCACAACCCCTAAATATCACCGCCCCCCCCGCCCCCGTATATCAGTCCTAGCTAAAACGACCCTCGATATTAGCCTCCGGATATTACCCACAACCCCCGGATGTCCCCAGGCAGGTATCATCCCGCCCGATGACAACCCCAAACCCCCGAACTAGCCCAACAGGGGCCGGATTAGCAAAGTGGGCTAAATAGCCTCCTTGCAAAGCAGAACAATGCCAGCAGCGCGGGTTCACGTCCAGTGCCGGTCTCCACAAACAAGCGCCGTAATATGGCAACTAGGGGCTTTTCACAGTGACTTCAGTGAAGTATACTTGTGACATTAATCGATTATTAATTTTAATATATCATCCCACCCCTCCGATATGAACCCAGCCTGTAATTCATGCTCCCCCCAAAACATCACCGCAGAACGGATATCTACCTACAACCGCGATATCTCCCAACCCCAGATATCACCCAACACCAAATATCACCCAACACCAGATATCACCCAACGCCAGATATCACCCAACCCCAGAGATCACCCAACCGCGATATCACCCAACCCCAGATATCACCCAACACCAGATATCACCCAACGCCAGATATCACCCAACCCCAGATATCACCCAACCCCAGATATCACCCAACCCCAGAGATCACCCAACCCCAGAGATCCCCCAACCCCAGATATCACCCAACCCCAGATATCACCCAACACCAGATATCACCCAACGCCAGATATCACCCAACCCCAGATATCACCCAACCCCAGATATCACCCAACCCCAGATATCACCGAACACCAGATATCACCGAACACCAGATATCACCCAACCCCAGATATCACCGAACACCAGATATCACCCAACGCCAGAGATCACCCAACCCCAGAGATCACCCAACCCCAGAGATCACCCAACCTCAGAGATCACCCAAACCCAGATATCACCCAACGCCAGAGATCACCCAACCCCGGATATCACGCAAACCCTGAAATCACCCAACACCAGAGATCACCCCACCCAGAGATCACCCAACACCAGATAGGATTCTATGATAATCCTATGATAATCACCCAAGCGCAGATATCACCCAACACCAGTTATCACCCAACCCCAGATATCACCCAACCCCAGATATCACCCAACCCCAGAGATCACCCAACCCCAGATACCACCCAACCCCAGAGATCACCCAAACCCAGATATCACCCAACGCCAGAGATCACCCAACCCCGGATATCACGCAAACCCTGATATAACCCAACACCAGAGATCACCCCACCCAGAGATCACCCAACACCAGATAGGATTCTATGATAATCCTATGATAATCACCCAACCGTAGATATCACCCAACACCAGGTATCACCCAACCCCAGATATCACCCAACCCCAGATATCACCCAACCCCAGAGATCACACAACCCCAGATACCACGCAACCCCAGAGATCACCCAACCCCAGATATCACCCAACCCCAGATATCATCCGACCCCAGAGATCACCCAACCTCAGAGACCACACAACCCCGGATATCACGCAAACCCTGATATCACCCAAACCCTGATATCACCCAACCCCAGATATCACTCAAACCCAAGTATCACCCAAACCCTGATATCACCCAACCCCAAATATCACCAAACCCAGAGATCACCCAATCCCAGATATCACCCAACCCCAGATATCTTCCAACACCAGAGATCACCCAACCCCAGATATCACCCAATTCCAAAGGTCACCCAACCCCAGAGATCACCCAACACCAGATATCACCCAACCCCAGATATCACCCAACGCCAGAGATCACCCAACCACAGATATCACCAAACCCCAGAGCTCACCCAACCCCAGATAGCACCCAACCCCAGAGATCACCCAATCCCAGATATCACCCAACCCCAGATATCACCCAACCCCAGAGATCACCCAATCCCAGAGGTCAGTCGATTTCGGCGGGAGTGGAGCTGGTGAGTCAGTTTCAGCGGGAGCATTGCGGAAGTGGCTGCTGGGAGGTAAGTCAACCTTTAAAAGCACTTGTCTTTGCAGGGGCAGGCCAGTCGATTTCGGCGTGAGAACAGCTGGTGAGTCAGTTTCAGCGGGAGCATTGCGGAAGTGGTTGCTGGGAGGTAAGTCTGTCCTTTAAAAGCACTTGTCTTTGCAGGGGCAGGCCAGTCGATTTCGGCGGGAGTGGAGCTGGTGAGTCAGTTTCAGCGGGAGAATTGCGGAAGTGGCTGCTGGGTGGTAAGTCAACCTTTAAAAGCACTTGTCTTTGCAGGGGCAGGCCAGTCGATTTCGTCGGGAGAACAGCTGGTGAGTCAGTTTCAGCGGGAGCATTGCGGAAGTGGCTGCTGGGAGGTAAGTCAACCTTTAAAAGCACTTGTCTTTGCAGGGGCAGGCCAGTCGATTTCGGCGGGAGAACAGCTGGTTAGTCAGTTTCAGCGGGAGCATTGCGGAAGTGGTTGCTGGGAGGTAAGTCTGTCCTTTAAAAGCACTTGTCTTTGCAGGGGCAGGCCAGTCGATTTCGGCGGGAGTGGCGCTGGCTGGTTAGTCAATTTCAGCAGGAGCTGAGAATTTTTCTTTTTTTTTAATTAGTTTTTTAGGCGGGAACAGGAAGTCGACCCGCGGACGTCTGGGAAGACCCTCACCAATAAATTCTGGTGGAGAGGAAACCCGAGACACTACACGTGTAGTGTCTCCCACCCGCCCTCCTCCTCTAACCTAATAATAAAATCCATTGGTCTGATGTAAGTACCATATTTTATTATATTATTATTATTATTTATAAAAATTTAATTTAGTTCTTAGCCAGATCTTGGTAGTAAGTTAGAGGAATGGCAGGGAAGGGAGTGCAATGTTCCTCCTGCAGGATGTTTGAGGTGAGGAATGCAGTTAGTGTCCCTGCTGATTTTACCTGCAGGAAGTGCTGCCATCTCCAGCTCCTCCAAGACCGAGTTAGGGAACTGGAGCTGGAGTTGGAAGAACTTCGGATCATTCGGGAGGCAGAAGGGGTCATAGATAGCAGCTTCAGGGAATTAGTTACACCAAAGATTGCAGATAGGTGGGTAACTGTAAGAGGGACTGGGAAAAAGCAGTCAGTGCAGGGATCCCCTGCGGTCGTTCCCCTGAGAAACAAGTATCCCGCTTTGGATACTTGTGGGGGGGGGGTGCGGGGGGGGGGGGGGAACTTACCAGGGATAAGCCATGGGGTACGGGCCTCTGGCACGGAGTCTGTCCCTGTTGCTCAGAAGGGAAGGGGGGGAGAGGAGCAGAGCATTAGTAATTGGGGACTCGATAGTCATTGGCACAGAAAGGAGATTTTGTGGGAGCGTGAGAGACTCACGTTTGGTATGTTGCCTCCCAGGTGCAAGGGTACGTGATGTCTCGGATCGTGTTTTCCGGGTCCGTAGGGGGAGGGTGAGCAGCCCCAAGTCGTGGTCCACATTGGCACTAACGACATAGGTAGGAAAGGGGACAAGGATGTCAGGCAGGCTTTCAGGGAGCTAGGATGGAAGCTCAGAACTAGAACAAACAGAGTTGTTATCTCTGGGTTGTTGCCCGTGCCACGTGATAGTGAGATGAGGAATAGGGAGAGAGAGCATTTAAACACGTGGCTACAGGGATGGTGCAGGCGGGAGGGATTCAGATTTATGGATAACTGGGGCTCTTTCTGGTGAAGGTGGGACCTCTACAGACAGGATGGTCTACATCTGAACCTGAGGGGCACAAATATCCTGAGGGGGGAGGTTTGTTAGTGCTCTTTGGGGGGGGGGGGTTAAACTAATGCAGCAGGGGCATTGGAACCTGGATTGTAGTATTAGGGTAAGGGAGAATGAGAGTATAGAGGTCAGGAGCACAGATTTGACGTCGCAGGAGGGGGCCAGTGTTCAGGTAGGTGGTTTGAACTGTGTCTACTTCAATGCCAGGAGTATACGAAACAAGGTAGGGGAACTGGCAGCATGGGTTGGTACCTGGGACTTCGATGTTGTGGCCATTTCGGAGACATGGATAGAGCAGGGACGGGAATCATGTTGCAGGTTCCGGGGTTTAGGTGTTTTAGTAAGCTCAGAGAAGGAGGCAAAAGAGGGGGAGGTGTGGCGCTGCTAGTCATGAGCAGTATTACGGTGGCGGAGAGGATGCTAGATGGGGACTCTTCTTCCGAGGTAGTATGGGCTGAAGTTAGAAACAGGAAAGGAGAGGTCACTCTGTTGGGAGTTTTTTATAGGCCTCCTAATAGATCTAGGGATGTAGAGGAAAGGATGGCGAAGATGAATCTGGATATGTGTGAAAGTAACAGGGTAGTTATTATGGGAGACTTTAACTTTCCAAATATTGACTGGAAAAGATATAGTTCGAGTACAATAGATGGGTCGTTTTTTGTACAGTGTGTGCAGGAGGGTTTCCTGAAACAATACGTTGACAGGCCAACAAGAGGCGAGGCCACGTTGGATTTGGTTTTGGGTAATGAACCAGGCCAGGTGTTGGATTTGGAGGTAGGAGAGCACTTTGGGGACAGTGACCACAATTCGGTGACGTTTACGTTAATGATGGAAAGGGATAAGTATACACCGCAGGGCAAGAGTTATAGCTGGGGGAAGGGCAATTATGATGCCATTAGACGTGACTTGGGGGGGGGGGGGATAAGGTGGAGAAGTAGGCTGCAAGTGTTGGGCACACTGGATAAGTGGGGCTTGTTCAAGGATCAGCTACTGCGTGTTCTTGATAAGTATGTACAGGTCAGACAGGGAGGAAGGCGTCGAGCGAGGGAACCGTGGTTTACCAAGGAAGTGGAATCTCTTGTTAAGAGGAAGAAGGAGGCCTATGTGTAGATGAAGTGTGAAGTTTCGTTTGGGGCGATGGATAGTTACAAGGCAGCGAGGTAGGATCTAAAGAGAGAGCTAAGACGAGCAAGGAGGGGATATGAGAAGTATTTGGCAGGAAGGATCAAGGAAAACCCCAAAGCTTTCTATAGGTATGTCAGGAATAAGCGAATGACTAGGGAAAGAGTAGGACCAGTCAAGGACCGGGATGGGAAATTGTGTGTGGAGTCTGAAAAGATAGGCGAGATACTAAATGAATATTTTTCGTCAGTATTCACTCAGGAAAAAGATAATGTTGTGGAGGAGAATGCTGAGCCCCAGGCTAATAGAATAGATGGCATTGAGGTACGTAGGGAATAGGTGTTGGCAATTCTGGACAGGCTGAAAATAGATAAGTCCCCGGGACCTGATGGGATTTATCCTAGGATTCTCTGGGAGGCCAGGGAAGAGATTGCTTGACCTTTGGCTTTGATTTTTATGTCATCATTGGCTACAGGAATAGTGCCAGAGGACTGGAGGACAGCATATGTGGTCCGTTTGTTCAAAAAGGGGAGCAGAGACAACCCCGGCAACTATAGACCGGTGAGCCTCACGTCTGTAGTGGGTAAAGTCTTGGAGGGGATTATAAGAGACAAGATTTATAATCATCAAGATAGGAATAATATGATCAGGGATAGTCAGCATGGCTTTGTGAAGGGTAGGTCATGCCTCACAAACCTTATTGAGTTCTTTGAGAAGGTGACTGAACAGGTAGACGAGGGTAGAGCAGTTGATGTGGTGTATATGGATTTCAGTAAAGCGTTTGATAAGATTCCCCACGGTAAGCTATTGCAAAAAATACGGAGGCTGGGGATCGAGGGTGATTTAGAGATGTGGATCAGAAATTGGTTAGTGCAGGGAAGACAGAGGGTGGTGGTTGATGGGAAATGTTCAGAATGGAGTACAGTCACAAGTGGAGTACCACAAGGATCTGTTCTGGGGCCGTTGCTGTTTGTCATTCTTATCAATGACCTAGAGGAAGGTGCAGAAGGGTGGGTGAGTAAATTTGCAGACGATACTAAAGTCGGTGGTGTTGTAGATAATGTTGAAGATGTAGCAGGTTACAGAGGGATATATAGATCCCTGAAAGTTGCCACCCAGGTTCATAGGGTTGTGAAGAAGGCCTATGGAGTGTTGGCCTTTATTGGTAGAGGGATTGAGTTCCGGAGTCGGGACGTCATGTTGCAGCTGTACAGAACCCTGGTACGGCCGCATTTGGAGTATTGCGTACAGTTCTGTTCACCGCATTATAGGAAGGACGTGGAGGCTTTGGAGCGGGTGCAGAGGAGATTTACCAGGATGTTGCCTGGTATGGAGGGAAAATCTTACGAGGAAAGGCTGATGGACTTGAGGTTGTTTTCGTTGGAGAGAAGAAGGTTAAGAGGAGACTTAATAGAGGCACACAAAATGATCAGGGGGTTGGATAGGATGGACAGTGAGAGCCTTCTCTCGCGGATGGATATGGCTGGCACGAGGGGACATAACTTTAAACTGAGGGGTAATAGATATAGGACAGAGGTCAGAGGTAGGTTCTTTACGCAAAGAGTAGTGAGGCCGTGGAATGCCCTACCTGCTACAGTAGTGAACTCGCCAACATTGAGGGCATTTAAAAGTTTATTGGATAAACATATGGATGATAATGGCATAGTGTAGGTTAGATGGCTTTTGTTTCGGTGCAACATCGTGGGCCGAAGGGCCTGTACTGCGCTGTATTGTTCTATGTTCTATGTTCACCCTACCCCAGAGATCACCCAACACCAGATATCACCCAACCCCAGATATCACCCAACGCCAGAGATCACCCAACCCCAGATATCACCAAACCCCAGATATCACCCAACGCCAGAGATCACCCAACCCCAGAGTTCACCCAACCCCAGAGATCACCCTAGCCCAGAGATCAACCAACCCCAGAGATCACCCAAGCCCAGATATCACCCAACCCCAGATATCACCAAACCCCAGAGATCACCAAACCCCAGATATCACCAAACCCCAGAGATCACCAAACCCCAGAGATCACCCAACCCCAGAGATCACCCAAGCCCAGATATCACCCCACCCCAGAGAGGGATGAGTGGGCTGCGGGATTTGGAGACGACATCAGTCACTGCAACAAATGTCCTTTTGTTGAGATTGTCCTGAGGGCCAACACATTTTATACTGCTTGGATTCAGTCCAAGAGTTAGAGTAACTAACTTTTAATCATTACACCCAATAATCAAAGCGAATATGGAAGAACTAGCTGTAAAAATGGCTCAGATATTTTAATCAATGATTGCCAGTTTCCCAACATTAAATGTCTTTAAACTGGTAAAGTTCTGACGGATCTGGTGCTTTTTAATTGAATTATTTAATTATTTTTTTATGGAAGATTAATCACCTGTTAACATCGTTCATCCCAATAATCAGAGAGAACTTGAATTGATTGTTTGGTCCAATAAACAATTATCTAATTCATTCATTGCGAGGTTGAATTAAATCAGTGAACAGCTCATTATGTTAAAGTCCAACAAGCATTACACAACTAATTGTTATTTGTGCAACATTGATAGAAAATACCAAATTCGTTTCCAGTCCATTAAACACAGCAAATAACTGAAAACATTTCATTGCATCTTTCACTGTGGTTGTCAAAGGATTGTTCATTGCAATAATCACAGGCGGTTTCTAATTATTGTTCAGACCATAATCAAATTGAGATTGTTATTCAGTGGAATAGAATCTGTAATTCCTGACCACACAACAGTAGTAGCATCAATTAAAAATGCATTTGTTCAGCTCACAATCCCAATCAATGGGATTCTCCCTCGGCAGCATCCTCCAATTCCGCCGGCAGCGCACCCATGTCGGCGGGTTTCTCGATGGCTTGGGGTGGGCACAATGGGTAACCTCATTGCCCGGCTGCGGGAACGGAGACTCCCGTTGTGGCGGGGGGTGACGGAGAACCAGTGACAGGACATTAAACCGATGGTCATTTTCCAAGAGAATTATCATGGCAAGTTACTAATTAATCCATTGATCACTAACGGAATGAATAAATCTTTTAACTTCCCACAATAATATGTATTGGGAAATATTTTCCATGTCTATGATACCAGCAATTATATCTCAGGATTTAATTCCATTAATCATAGTTGTTCCGTGACTGAATAGTGTGAGAATTCTCTCTGCCTGTTTCTACCAAAGAAAACTGAGCAAATCGGGCAGAACGGTAGCATAGTGGTTACCACTATGACGTCACAGCGCCAGGGTCCCAGGTTCGATTCCCGCTTGGGTCACTGTGTGTGCAGAGTCTGCACGTTCTCCCCGTGTCTGCGTGGGTTTCCTCCGGGTGATCTAATTGTCTCCCACAGTCCAAAGATGTGCAGGTTAGGTGGAATGGCCACACTAAATTGCTCTTAGGATAGATGGGGTTACTGGGTTATGGGGATAGGGTGGAAGTGTGGGCTTGGGTAGGGTGCTCTTTGCAAGAGCCGCGGCAGACTCGATGGGCCGAATGGCCGCCTTCTGCACTATAAATTCTATGATTTATGATCTATGAAATCCAATGCTGAAGGCACGATGACATCATGTTTGCACAACATTGATAGAAAGCATCACGTTCTTTTTCAGTCCATTGAACACAGTAAATAACCAAAAACATTTAATTGCAGCATTGAATGTGATTATTGAACGATTGATTCTTCCAGTAATCACAGGCGTAAAGAAATATTGTTAGACAATATTCATACTAAGATTGTTCTTTCAAATAGAGTCAGTAATTCCTGACCTCACTACAATAACACAATAAATTGAACATAGACATTTCTGCTCACAATTAACTAAACTGTGATTATCTTTCTATAGAATCATCATGCCAGGAACATGATTATTTTCAGTCCAATGATTACTGAATATATCTAGAAATCTTTATACTTTTCACAATAATATGCATTTGGAAATGTCCATGAGTATCAGAAATTATCTTTCAGTTTTTAATTCCATGAATTACTAGAAATATCGCTGCTATGTGGTGGAATACAATGTGATCTCTCTGCCTGTTTCTACTGAAGACGTCTCAGCAATTTGAATGATGGAATCCGGGAAGTAATGGGCTCAAAAACAATTATATATTGTGTCACATATTTATTTTAATTATTGATCCTACCTGACTGCCGCAACTGGATAACTACAAACTCCCGCTGGTGTTGTTGGGGATACCGGTCCTTTTGGTTCCCTTCTGTATCCTCTAATGTTTCTCCTCGGGAAAATACTGACTGTTTCACAATAAGAGAGTGATCAACCATTGTTTCCATTTATTATTTATCAATTAGAGTCTGTTTCCCAGGTTTAATGGACTAATCAATGCCGGGGTCTAATGTGATGGTTAAGATTGGAGCTGGCCGATTGTAGGAGAATCAAACCCTGCCATGGCCTTGCTGATTTATTTCTCAGTATTACACAGCAGATCCATAGCTTTCCGTGATACCGACACTCTCCCAATTCTTGAGGATTCCTGATTTGAAGGCCGGCACAGCAGCACAGAGGCGTGAAGCCTGTTGCTTCACAGCACCAGGGTCCCAGGTTCGATTCCCGGCTTGGGTCACTGTCTGTGCGGAGTCTGCACGTTCTCCCCGTGTCTGCGTGGGTTTGCTCCTGGTGCTCTGAGGATTACTCACATGATTACTCCCTGTGCCACGTAACAGTGAGGCCAGAAATAAGAGGATAGTGCAGCTAAACACGTGGCTAAACTGGTGGTGTAGGAGGGAGGATTTCAGATTTCTGGGCCATTGGGCTATCTTCCGGGACAGGTGGGACCTGGACAAGAAGGGCGGGCAGCATCTAAACTGTAGGGGCATCACTATCCTCGCTGGGAGGTTGCGCACTTTGATATTGGCTGGGAGGATGTGATGGGAATCACAGAGACGTGGCTGCAAGGTGATCAGGGCTTGCATCAAAATGTGCAAGTGTTCTATCGAAAGGACTGACAGATGGGCAAAGGGAGCGGGGTTGCATTGTTAGTGAGGAATGAAGTTAAATCGATAGCAAGGAGCGATATAGGATCAGAAGGCATAGAATCTCTGAGGGCAGAGTTGCGGAATCGAATAGATAAAAAGACCCTGATGGGAGTTATTTGCAGGGCCCCTAGCAGTAGGCAGGATGTGGAGCAGAAATTAAATCAGGAGATAGAAAAGGCATGTAAAAAAGGCAATATTACAATAATCATGGTGGACTTCAATATGCAGGTAGACTGGGAAAATCAGGTTGGGCGTGGATCCCAAGGAAAGGAATTTGTGGAAAGTCTAAGAGATGTTTTTTGTTTGGAGCAGCTTGTGACAGAGCCGACTAGGGAACAGGCAATTCTGGATTTGGTGATGTGTAATGAAGCAGACTTGATTAGGAACTTAAGGTGAAGGAACCCTTAGGCAGCAGTGACCACAATATGCTGGAATTTACCCTGCAGTTTGAGAGGGAGAAGCTGCAATCAGATGTAACGGTATTACAATTAAATAGGGGCAACTGAAAAGACATGAGGGAGGAGCTGGCCAGAGTTGATTGGAAAAGGAGCCCAGCATTGAAGACAGTGGAACAGCAATGGCAGGAGTTTTGGGGGGCTATTTGGGAGGAACAACAGAATTTCATCCCAAGGAGGAGGAAACATGCTTAGGGGAGAACAAGGAGTCCATGGCTGACGAGGGAAGTCAAGGACAGCGGTAACGCAAAATAAAAAGCATACAATGTGGCGAGGAATAGTGGGATGCCAGAAGATTGGGAAGCCATTAATAGCGAGCAGAGGACAATTGAAAAAGCAATAAACGAGGAGGAGATGAAGTATGAGTGCAAGCTGGTTAGTAATGTAAAAGACGATAGGAAGATATTTTTTCAATATATAAAAGGTAAGAGAGAGACAAGAAAAAGATATTGGACCACTGTAAAATGTGATTTGGGAAGTAATAACAGGTATAACTGTATAGTTATTTTGCATCATTCTTCACGTTGGAAGACACCAGTGGGATGCCAGAGCACCACGAGAGCCAGGTTGCAGAGGGGAGTGCCGTGGCCATCACTAAGGAGAAGGTTCTGCGGAAACTGAAAGGTCTGAAGGTGGATGAATGACCTGGCCCGGATGGACTACATCCCAGGGTTCTAAAAGAGATAGCTGAGGAGATTGTGGAGGCAGTGGCGGGAATCTTTCAGTAATCACTGAAGGCAGAAAGGGTCCCAGAGGAATGGAAAGTGGCTAGTTGAGCCCGCTGTTTGAGAAGGGAGGGAGGCAGAAGACGGGAAATTATCGGCCGGTTAGCCTGACTTCGGTCATTGGTAAGGTTTTAGATCCATTATTAAGGATGAGATTGCGGAGTACTTGGAAGTGCATGGTAAAATTGGACTGAGTCAGCTCGGCTTCGTCAAGGGGAGGTCGTGTCTAACAAATCTGTTAGAGTTCTTTGAGGAAGTAACAAGGAAGTTAGACAAACGAGAACCAGTGGACGTGGTTTATTTAGATTTCCAGAGGGCCTTTGACATGGTGCCTCATAGGAGATTGTTAAATAAGTTAAGAGCCCATGGTGTTCAGGGTAAGATCCTGGGATGGAAAAAGAATTGGCTGACTGGCAGAAGGCAGAGAGTGGGAATAAAGGGGTATTTTCCAGGATGGCAGCCTGTGACTAGTGGTGTGCCTCAGGGGTCTGTGCTGGGACCACAACTTGCCACAATATAGATTAATGTTCTGGAAGAAGGATCCGAAGGCAGTGTTGCAGAGTTTGCCGATGATGCGAAGATCTGTAGAGGGACAGGTAGTATTGAGGAAGCGGGGGGTGGGAGGGTGGGGAGGGGGGTGGGCGGGGGCTGCAGAAGGACTTTGAAGTTAGGAGACTGTGCAAAGAATTGGCAGATGGAATACAATGTGGAAAAGCGTGAGTTTATGCACTTTGGAAGGAGGAATGGAGGCATTGACTATTTTCCAAATGTGGGAATGCTTCGGAAAGCAGAAGCACAAAGGGACTTGGGAGGCCTTGTTCACGATTCTCTTAAGGTTAGCGTGCAGGTTCAGTCGGCAGTTAGGAAGGCAATTGCAATGTTAGCATTCATGTCGAGAGGGTGAGAGTACAAGCGCAAGGATGTACTTCTGACGCTGTCTCAGGCTCTGGTCAGACCTCATTTGGCGTATTGTGAGCAGTTTTGGCACCGTATCTGAAGAAGGATATGGTTCTCTTGGAAAGGATCCAGAGGAGGTTCACTAGAACTATCCCTAGAATGAAGAGCTTGTCGTATGAGAACGGTTGAGGACTCTGGGTCAGTACTCGTTGGAGTTTAGAAGGATGAGGGGGATCGTATTGAAACTTCCAGGATACTGCGAGGCCTGGATAGAGTGGACGTGGACAGGATGTTTCCACTTGCATGAAAAACTAGAACCAGAGGACACCATCTCAGACTAACGGGACGATGCTTTAAAACAGAGATGTGGAAGAATGTCTTCAGCCAGAGGGTACAGAATCTGTGGAACTCTTTGCCACAGAAGGCTGTGGAGGCCAAATCACTGAGTGTCTTTAAGACAGAGACAGATAGGATCTTGGTTAATAAGGAGATATGGGGTTATGGGGAGAAGGTGAGAAGGTCGAAGAATGAGGATGAGAACCATATCAGCCATGATTGAATGGCGGAGCAGGCTCGCTGGGCCTAGTGACCAAGTTCAGCTCCTGTGTCTTAATGTCTTATGGCCGTAAACGTCCAACTCGGTTTGAAATGCTTTGGGTGTCTGCCTCCATTATTCTTACAGAAAATGAGGTAATGAAAGGATGTGAGGAACAAGCGGGAAATGGCATTGAGGCCGAAGCTGAGCAGTGATTACATTGAATGGTGGAGGAGGTGTGAGTGACCGTGTAGTCTCCCCATGTTGACATTTGTTATCAGTTCCGGCTCTGCAATACTCGCTGATGAATGTAGCTGCATGATCACATATTTCAGTTACATCTTTCCAACAGATATTTATATTGTTCATGGAATCAGTTCATTTACATCCAGATTATCCAACATTTTATCATCTTAAATGTGTGGAGCGAATCTCACCTCATCGTCTTTTATTCCAAATAACCCAACTCCAGCCAATCTAATCATCCCTAAGGGAAAACTGCTTCTAAACGATTCACACAGCGAGTGATTCTGATCTGGTCTGCACGGCCTGGGACAGTGGTACCGGCAGATACAACAGTGGTTTCACAGGGAATGGTAGGAGTGACAGAAATCAAATGTATGTCTCCAGGGAAAGGGCGCTCCAGTCGCATTGAATGATCTGCTCATCAATAGCGCCGCTGAGGTCAAACGGAATCAATGTCCTCCTTCGGTACTTCACCCAGTTTTAATGCTTTGGATGTCTTCTGGCTCTGAGATGATGTGGACCAACGCCTGCAGGTTCCCTCCAAGTTCCCCACCACCGCGAGTATTCTCACTGTAATCCTTTCTATTCACTGTGTCCATGTGTGAACCCAGCGCCTGCATTAGCTCACTGCTTACTTCACAGCATCTACTTCATTGTAAGTTCCAATCTGTCTGACCCTGGGCGCTGTCTGTGCTGTTAATATTGAAAACATCTGTGTTGCTCCCAATAAAAGCAGACGCACATTTAATAATTAGAGGGAGGTCTATCTTTTCTGAGGTTGCTTTACAATTATTTTTAAAAGCGGCTGTGCCACGTGTTTGCTTTCTGGCCTCTCACTGGGGAAAGACAAGTTATATTCCAGCTCTGCACAATAACTGACCTATCACTCACTGTCAGTTATTCACAACTTAAATGGTGGAATACTGCATGAAGGAGATTTACTCCGTACAAAGTCTTACAACACCAGGTTAAAGTCCAACAGGTTTGTTTCGATGTCACTAGCTTTCGGAGCGCTGCTCCTTCCTCAGGTGAATGAAGAGGTCTGTTCCAGAAACACATATATAGACAAATTAAAAGATGCCAAACAATGCTTGGAATGCGAGCATTAGCAGGTGATTAAATCTTTACAGATCCAGAGATGGGGTAACCCCAGGTTAAAGAGGTGTGAATTGTACCAAGCCAGGACAGTTTGTAGGATTTCGCAGGCCAGATGGTGGGGGATGAATGTAATGTGACATGAATCCCAGGTCGCGGTTGAGGCCGCACTCATGTGTGCGGAACTTGGCTATAAGTTTCTGCTCGGCGATTCTGCGTTGTCGCGGGTCCTGAAGGCCGCCTTGGAGAACGCTTACCCGGAGATCAGAGGCTGAATGCCCTTGACTGCTGTAGTGTTCCCCGACTGGAAGGGAACATTCCTGCCTGGTGATTGGTGCGCGATGTCCGTTCATTCGTTGTCGCAGTGTCTGCATGGTCTCGCCAATGTACCACGCTTCGGGACATCCTTTCCTGCAGCGTATGAGGTAGACAACGTTGGCTGAGTCGCACGAGTATGTACCGCGTACCTGGTGGGTGGTGTTCTCACGTGTAATAGTGGTATCCATGTCGATGATCTGGCACGTCTTGCAGAGATTGCCATGACAGGGTTGTGTGGTGTCGTGGTCACTGTTCTGAAGACTGGGTAGTTTGCTGCAAACAATGGTTCGTTTGAGGTTGCGCGGTTGTTTGAAGGCAAGTAGTGGGGGTGTGGGGATGACCTTGGCAAGATGTTCATCGTCATCAATGACGTGTTGAAGGCTGTGAAGAAGATGACGTAGTTTCTCCGTTCCGGGGAAGTACTGGACGACGAAGGGTATTCTGTCGGTTGTGTCCCATGTTTGTCTTCTGAGGAGGTCGGTCCGGTTTTTCGCTGTGGCGCGTTGGAACTGTCGATCGATGAGCCGAGTGCCATATCCCGTTCGTACGAGGGTATCTTTCAACGTCTGTAGATTTCTGTTACGCTCCTCCTCTTCTGAGAAGATCCTGTGTATACGGAGCGCTTGTCCATAGGGGATGGCTTCTTTAATGTGTTTAGGGTGGAAGCTGGAGAAGTGGAGCATCATGAGGTTATCCGTGGGTTTGCGGTAAAGCGAAGTGCTGAGGTGACCGTCCTTGATGGAGACGAGTGTGTCCAAGAATGCAACTGATTTTGGAGAGTAGTCCATGGTGAGTCTGATGGTTGGATGGAACTTATTAATGTCATCGTGTAATCGTTTCAGTGATTCTTCGCCATGGGTCCAAAGGAAAAAAATGTCATCGATGTATCTGGTGTATAACATCGGTTAAAGGTCCTGTGCGGTGAGTAGGTCCTGTTCTAACTTGTGCATGAAGATGTTGGCGTATTGGGGTGCGAATCTGGTCCCCATGGCTGTTCCGTGCGTCTGGATGAAGAACTTGTTGTCGAAGGTGAAGACGTTGTGATCCAGAATGAAGCGGATGAGTTGCAGAATTGCGTCTGGAGATTGGCAGTTGTCGGTGTTGAGTACTGAGGCTGTTGCAGCAATGCCGTCGTCATGGGGGGTGCTGGTGTAGAGTGCCGAGACGTCCATTGTGACGAGGAATGTTCCTGGTTCAACTGGTCCATGGGTGCTGAGTTTCTGTAGGAAGTCCGTCGTGTTGCGACAGAAGTTGGGTGTACCTTGTACGATGGGTTTCAAGATGCCCTCGATGTAGCCAGAGAGGTTCTCACACACGGTCCCATTGCCTGAAACGTTTGGGCGGCCTGGTGTGTTGGCCTTATGTATTTTCGGGAGGCAGTGTCTGTGTGTGTGTGTTACTGTCTCTGTGTGTGTGTCAGTGTGTTAGTGTCAGTGTGTGTATGGGAGGGGCAGTGTGTGTGTGTGTGTGGGGGGAGGGGTTAGTGTGTGTGTGTGTGTGTGTGTGGTGAGTTTGTCTGTGTGTGTAGGAGGGGCTAGTGTGTGTGTAGGGGGGAGTTTGTGTGCGAGGGGTTAGTGTGTGTCTGGGGTGGTTAGTGTGTGTGGGGGTGTTATTGTGTGTGAGGGGGGTTAGTGTGTGAGTGGGATGGGTTAGTGTGTGTGTGGGGGGAGTATATTTTGTATGTGTGGTGGCGATTAGTGTGTGTGCGTGTGTCTGGGGTGGTTAGTGTGTGTGGGGGTGTTATTGTGTGTGAGGGGGGTTAGTGTGTGAGTGGGATGGGTTAGTGTGTGTGTGGGGGGAGTATATTTTGTATGTGTGGTGGCGATTAGTGTGTGTGCGTGTGTGTGGGGGGGTTAGTGTGTGTGGGCGGGCGTTAGTGTGTGTGGGGGGGTTAGTGTCTGTGTGTGGGGGGGGAGTTAGTGTGTGTGTGGGGGGGTTAGTGTGTGTGTGTGGGGGGCTAGTGTGTGTGTGTGGGGGGGGGGGGTTGTGTGAGTATGTGCATTAGTGTCTTTGTGAGTGTGTATTAGTGCCTTTGTGCGTGAGTGTATTACTGTCTGTGTGTGTGCGAGTGTTCGTGTCTGTGTGAATGTATTGCTGTCTCTGTATGTGTGTGTGTGAGTATGTTAGTGTCTATGTGAGTGTGAGTGCATTACTGTCGCTGTATGTGTGTGAGTGTGTATCAGTGTGTGTGTGTGAGTGTGTTAGTGTATGTGCTAGTGTCTGTGTGGATATGAGGGTATTACTGTCTCTGCATGTGTGTGTATTACTGTCTCTGTATGTCTGTTTGTGAGTGTGGGTCAGTGTCTGTGTCTGTGTGAGTGTATTACTGTCTCTGTGTGTATTACTGTATGTGTGTTTGTGTGTGTCTGTGAGTGTATGAGTGTATTACTGTCTGTGTATGTGTGTGTTAGTGTATTACTGTCTGTGTGTGTGTGTGTTAATGTATGTGTACCTGTGAGTGTATTAGTGTCTGTGTCTAAGTGTGTGTGTGTGTTGTCTGTGTGAGTGTGAGTGTATTACTGTCTCTGTCTGTGTGTGTATTACTGTCTGTGTATGTTGGTGTGAGTGTGTGTTAATGTATGTGCGAATGTGGGTGTATTACTGTCTGTGTGTGTGTGTTAGTGTCTGTGTGAGTGTATTACTGTCTGTGTATGTGTGTGTGTGTTAATGAATGTGCGAGTGTGAGTGTAGTACTGTATGTGTGTGTGTGTTACTGTCTGTATGTGAGTGAGTGTGTATTGTCTGTGTGTGTGAGTGTGTTAGTGTCTGTGTGTCTTAGTGTCTGTGTGAGTGTGTGTTACTTTCTGTGTGTATTACTGTCTCTGTTTGTGTCTGTAAGTGTGTTAGTATCTGTGTGTTTTACTGTCTCTGTATGTGTGAGTGTGAGTTTATTTGTATATCTGTATTTGACTTCCTCAACACCACGCCGACCATACTTGTGATGTCTTTCCCAGGCTGATGTATAATTTCATTGTTTATTTCCCTTCCTCACAGTGAACCTCATCACAATTGTGATCCTGAAGAGAAGAAACTGTGGGCTGTCCAAATATGTGACTTGTTACCTGTTGGCCATGGCAGTGGGGGATCTACTGGTCGTTATTCTCGACCTGATATTCAGACACATTCCCATTGTTTTTGAGGAACAGTTTTATTTCCTGTACTCCATCCCCGTGTGTAATATCCACGCCGCCCTGCTTTTTGCAGCCACTGACTGTTCTGTCTGGTTCACCGTCACTTTCACCTTTGATCGATTTGTGGCCATTTGTTGCCCGAAGCTGAAAAGTAAATATTGCAGCGAGAAAACGGCGGCTGTGGTTCTGGGAACAGTGACTGTGCTAAGCTGTTTGAAGGACATTTCCTGGGGGGTTATGTTGGGCGGTTGGTATTGGCTGAACAACTTCCCCTGGTTTTGTTATGTCACAGATGGTGTTCAGTTCTCTCCGGTCTGGGGAACAATCGAGTTCCTCCACAACATTCTAACCCCGGGTGTTCCATTCGCCCTGATTCTGCTGCTCAATGTTCTCACCGTCAGACACATTGTCCTGAGCAGCAGGGCCCGCAGGAGACTCCGAGCTCACAGCAGTGGGGAGAGTCCCAGAGACCCAGAGATGGAGAGTCGGAGGAAATCCATCATTTTACTCTTTATTATCTCCGCCAATTTCATCCTGTTATGGTCAACGTTAATGGTTTATTCTATATGGTGGCGGATGTACAATCTGGGGTATGACTCTGTATCGTTAGATGGTTATGTTCAGGAATTGGGCTTCATGCTGCAGCTCCTGAGTTGCTGCACAAACACTGCGATTTACGCCGTGACACAGACTCAGTTCAGGCAGCAGTTGAAGAATGTTCTGAAAGTTCCCTTTAGTTCAATTCTTCAATTCATTAAGTCCTGAGAGGAAACCCCACCCACACGGCATCTCTCTCCTCGCACTGCCGGTAAAACTGACCACCCCCAGCCAGCCTCACCCTGATTTACCATTCTGTATTACCAGGAGGGACTATCGGTGGGTGGGTGTGACACCCCCCATGGCCAATCAGCTGAGTGTGTGCTCCCCTTGCATGGCTGATCAGCTGGGTGTGCGGGTTCCCGCATTGCCGTTCAGCAGGGTGTGTGCATCCCCCCATTGCCGATCAGCTGGGTGTGCGGCTTCCCACCATTGCCGTTCAGCTGCGTGTGTGCCTCACGCTTAAACACAGTCTGTGCAGCAGAATGTGTCCCAGACAGAGACAGAGACTGAGACACAGAGACACAGAGAGACACAAACAGAGACACAGAGAAAGAGACACAGAGAGACACAGACAGGGACACAGAGACGCAGAGAGAGGGAGGCAGAGAGAGAGCGGCAGAGAGAGAGGCAGAGAGAGAGAGGCAGAGAGAGAGGCAGAGAGAGAGAGGCAGAGAGAGAGCGAGGCAGAGAGAGAGAGAGGCAGAGAGAGAGAGGCAGAGAGAGAGGCAGAGAGAGTGAGGCAGAGAGAGAGAGGCAGAGAGAGAGAGAGGCAGAGAGAGAGAGAGGCAGAGAGAGAGAGAGGCAGAGAGAGAGAGAGGCAGAGAGAGAGAGAGGCAGAGAGAGAGAGAGGCAGAGAGAGAGAGAGAGGCAGAGAGAGAGGCAGGCTGAGAGAGAGAGAGGCAGAGAGAGAGAGGCAGAGAGAGAGAGGCAGAGAGAGAGAGACAGAGAGAGAGAGGCAGAGAGAGAGAGAGGCAGAGAGAGAGAGAGGCAGAGAGAGAGAGAGGCAGAGAGAGAGAGAGGCAGAGAGAGAGAGGCAGAGAGAGAGAGAGGCAGAGCGAGAGAGAGACAGAGAGAGAGAGAGGCAGAGAGAGAGAGGCAGAGAGAGAGACAGGCAGAGAGAGAGAGAGGCAAAGAGAGAGAGAGGCAGAGAGAGAGAGAGGCAGAGAGAGAGAGAGGCAGAGAGAGCGAGAGAGGCAGAGAGAGAGGCAGAGAGAGTGAGAGAGGAAGAGAGAGAGGGAGGCAGTGAGAGAGGGAGGCGAAGGCAGAGGCAGAGAGAGAGAGAGGCAGAGAGAGAGAGAGAGACGGAGGCACAGGCAGAGGCAGAGGCAGAGGCAGAGAGAGAGAGACGCAGACGCAGGCAGAGGCAGAGGCAGAGAGAGAGAGACGCAGACGCAGGCAGAGACGCAGGCAGAGACGCAGGCAGAGATGCAGGCAGCGACGCAGGCAGAGACGCAGGCAGAGACGCAGGCAGTGGCACAGGCGGTGGCAGAGACGCAGGCAGAGGCAGAGGCAGAGACAGAGACAGAGACGCAGACGCAGGCAGAGGCAGAGGCAGAGAGAGAGAGACGCAGACGCAGGCAGAGACGCAGGCAGAGACGCAGGCAGAGATGCAGGCAGCGACGCAGGCAGAGACGCAGGCAGAGACGCAGGCAGTGGCACAGGCGGTGGCAGAGACGCAGGCAGAGGCAGAGGCAGAGACAGAGACAGAGACGCAGGCGGAGGCAGAGACGCAGGCAGAGGTAGAGGCAGAGGTAGAGGCAGAGACGCAGGCAGAGGCAGAGGCAGTTGGCGCAGGCGCTGGCAGAGGCGCAGGCAGAGGCAGAGTCAGTGGCGCAGGCGGTGGCAGAGGCGCAGGCAGAGGCAGAGGCAGTGGCGCAGGCGGTGGCAGAGGCGCAGGCAGAGGCAGAGGCAGTGGCGCAGGCGGTGGCAAATGCACAGGCAGAGGCAGAGGCAGTGGCGCAGGCGGTGGCAGAGGCGCAGTCAGAGGCAGAGGCAGAGGCAGTGGCGCAGGCGGTGGCAAAGGCGCAGGCAGTGGCAGAGGCAGTGGCGCAGGCGGTGGCAGAGGCGCAGGCAGAGGCAGAGGCAGTGGCGCAGGCGGTGGCAGAGGCGCAGGCAGAGGCAGAGGCAGAGGCGCAGGCAGAGGCAGAGGCAGTGGCGCAGGCGGTGGCAGAGACGCAGGCAGAGACGCAGGCAGTGGCGCAGGCGGTGGCAGAGACGCAGGCAGAGGCGCAGGCAGAGGCAGAGACAGAGACGCAGGCAGAGGCAGAGGCAGAGGCAGAGGTAGAGGCAAAGGCAGAGACAGAGACAGAGACGCAGGCGGAGGCAGAGACGCAGGCAGAGGCAGAGGCAGAGGCACAGGCAGAGACGCAGGCAGCGACGCAGGCAGAGACGCAGGCAGAGACGCAGGCAGAGATGCAGGCAGTGATGCAGGCGGTGGCAGAGACGCAGGCAGAGGCAGAGACAGAGACAGAGACGCAGGCTGAGGCAGAGACGCAGGCAGAGGCAGAGACGCAGGCAGAGGCAGAGGCAGAGGCAGAGACGCAGGCGGAGGCAGAGACAGAGACGCAGGCAGAGACAGACACGCAGGCAGAGGCAGAGGCAGAGACGCAGGCAGAGGCAGAGGCAGAGGCAGAGACGCAGGCGGAGGCAGAGACAGAGACGCAGGCAGAGACAGAGACGCAGGCAGAGGCAGAGGCAGAGGCAGAGGCAGAGACGCAGGCAGAGGCAGAGACGCAGGCAGAGGCAGAGGCAGAGACGTAGGCAGAGACAGAGACGCAGGCAGAGGCAGAGGCGCAGGCAGAGGCAGAGGCAGAGACGAAGGCGGAGGCAGAGACAGAGACGCAGGCAGAGACAGAGACGCAGGCAGAGGCAGAGGCAGAGGCAGAGACGCAGGCAGAGGCAGAGATGCAGGCAGAGGCAGAGGCAGAGGCAGAGACGCAGGCAGAGGCAGAGACGCAGGCAGAGGCAGAGGCAGAGGCAGAGACGCAGGCGGAGGCAGAGACAGAGACGCAGGCAGAGACAGAGACGCAGGCAGAGGCAGAGACGCAGGCAGAGGCAGAGGCAGAGGCAGAGACGCAGGCGGAGGCAGAGACAGAGACGCAGGCAGAGACAGAGACGCAGGCAGAGGCAGAGGCAGAGGCAGAGACGCAGGCAGAGGCAGAGACGCAGGCAGAGGCAGAGACGTAGGCAGAGACAGAGATGCAGGCAGAGGCAGAGACGCAGGCAGAGGCAGAGGTAGAGACGCAGGCAGAGGCAGAGACGCAGGCAGAGGCAGAGGCAGAGACGCAGGCGGAGGCAGAGACAGAGACGCAGGCAGAGACAGAGTCGCAGGCAGAGGCAGAGGCAGAGGCATAGGACAGAGACGCAGGCAGAGGCAGAGACGCAGGCAGAGGCAGAGATGCAGGCAGAGGCAGAGGCAGAGACGCAGGCGGAGGCAGAGACGCAGGCAGAGGCAGAGGCAGAGACGCAGGCAGAGGCAGAGACGCAGGCAGAGGCAGAGGCAGAGACGCAGGCAGAGACAGAGACGCAGGCAGAGGCAGAGGCAGAGGCAGAGGCAGTGGCAGAGACGCAGGCAGAGGCAGAGGCAGAGGCAGAGACAGAGACAGAGGCAGAGACGCAGGCAGAGCCAGAGACGCAGGCAGAGACAGAGACGCAGGCGGAGGCAGAGACAGAGGCAGAGGCAGAGGCAGAGACGCAGGCAGAGGCAGAGGCAGAGGCAGAGGCAGAGGCAGAGGCAGAGACAGAGACAGAGGCAGAGACGCAGGCAGAGGCAGAGGCAGAGGCAGAGGCAGAGACAGAGACAGAGGCAGAGACGCAGGCAGAGGCAGAGGCAGAGGCAGAGGCAGAGGCAGAGACAGAGACAGAGGCAGAGGCAGAGGCAGAGGCAGAGGCAGAGACAGAGACAGAGGCAGAGACGCAGGCAGAGGCAGAGGCAGAGGCAGAGACAGGGGCGCAGGCGGAGGAAGAGGCAGAGGCAGAGGCAGTGTCAGTGGCGCAGGCGGTGGCAGAGACGCAGGCAGAGACAGAGACGCAGGCAGAGACAGAGACGCAGGCAGAGGCAGAGGTAGAGGCAAAGGCAGAGGCAGAGGCAGAGACAGAGACAGAGACGCAGGCGGAGGCAGAGGCAGAGGCAGAGGCAGAGACAGAGACGCAGGCAGAGGCAGAGGCAGAGGCAGAGACAGAGGCGCAGGCGGAGGAAGAGGCAGAGGCAGAGGCAGAGGCAGAGGCGCAGGCGGTGGCAGAGACGCAGGCAGAGGCAGAGGCAGAGGCAGAGGCAGAGGCAGAGACGCAGGCAGAGGCAGAGGCAGAGACAGAGGCGCAGGCGGAGGAAGAGGAAGAGGCAGAGGCAGAGGCAGAGGCAGTGGCGCAGGCGGTGGCAGAGACGCAAGCAGAGGCAGAGGCAGAGGCGCAGCAGAGGCAGAGGCAGAGACAGAGACGCAGGCGGTGGCAGAGACGCAGGCAGAGGCAGAGACAGAGGCAGAGGCAGAGACAGAGACAGAGACGCAGGCGGAGGCAGAGACGCAGGCAGAGGCAGAGGCAGAGGCAGAGGCAGAGACAGAGACGCAGGTGGAGGCAGAGACGCAGGCAGAGGCAGAGACGCAGGCAGAGGCAGAGACAGAGACGCAGGCAGAGGCAGAGGCAGAGACAGAGACGCAGGCAGAGGCAGAGGCAGAGACAGAGACGCAGGCAGAGGCAGAGGCAGAGACGCAGGCGGAGGCAGAGACGCAGGCAGAGGCAGAGGCAGAGGAGGAGACGTAGGCGGAGGCAGAGACAGCGACGCAGGCAGAGACAGAGACGCAGGCAGAGGCAGAGGCAGAGACGCAGGCAGAGGCAGAGGCAGAGACAGAGACGCAGGCAGAGACAGAGACGCAGGCAGAGGCAGAGGCAGAGACAGAGGCAGAGACGCAGGCGGAGGCAGAGACAGAGACGCAGGCAGAGACAGAGACGCAGGCAGAGGCAGAGGCAGAGGCAGAGGCAGAGACGCAGGCAGAGGCAGAGACGCGGGCAGAGGCAGAGGCAGAGACGTAGGCAGAGACAGAGACGCAGGCAGAGGCAGAGGCAGAGACGCAGGCAGAGACAGAGACGCAGGCAGAGGCAGAGGCAGAGGCAGAGACAGAGACGCAGGCAGAGACAGAGACGCAGGCAGAGGCAGAGGCGCAGCAGAGGCAGAGGCAGAGACAGAGACGCAGGCGGTGGCAGAGACGCAGGCAGAGGCAGAGACAGAGGCAGAGGCAGAGGCAGAGGCAGAGACAGAGACAGAGACGCAGGCGGAGGCAGAGACGCAGGCAGAGGCAGAGGCAGAGGCAGAGACAGAGACGCAGGCGGTGGCAGAGACGCAGGCAGAGGCAGAGACAGAGACAGAGACGCAGGCGGAGGCTGAGACGCAGGCAGAGGCAGAGACGCAGGCAGAGGCAGAGACAGAGACGCAGGCAGAGGCAGAGGCAGAGACAGAGACGCAGGCAGAGGCAGAGGCAGAGACAGAGACGCAGGCAGAGGCAGAGGCAGAGACGCAGGCAGAGGCAGAGGCAGAGACAGAGACAGAGACAGAGACGCAGGCGGAGGCAGAGACGCAGGCAGAGGCAGAGACGCAGGCAGAGGCAGAGGCAGAGGCAGAGACGTAGGCGGAGGCAGAGACAGAGACGCAGGCAGAGACAGAGACGCAGGCAGAGACAGAGACGCAGGCAGAGGCAGAGGCAGAGGCAGAGACAGAGGCAGAGACGCAGGCGGAGGCAGAGACGCAGGCAGAGACAGAGACGCAGGCAGAGGCAGAGGCAGAGGCAGAGGCAGAGACGCAGGCAGAGGCAGAGACGCGGGCAGAGGCAGAGGCAGAGACGTAGGCAGAGACAGAGACGCAGGCAGAGGCAGAGGCAGAGACGCAGGCAGAGACAGAGACGCAGGCAGAGGCAGAGGCAGAGACAGAGACGCAGGCAGAGACAGAGACGCAGGCAGAGGCAGAGACGCGGGCAGAGGCAGAGGCAGAGACGCAGGCAGAGGCAGAGACGCAGGCAGAGGCAGAGGCAGAGACGCAGGCAGAGACAGAGACGCAGGCAGAGGCAGAGGCAGAGGCAGAGACAGAGACGCAGGCAGAGACAGAGACGCAGGCAGAGACAGAGACGCAGGCGGAGGCAGAGGCAGAGACAGAGACGCAGGCAGAGACAGAGACGCAGGCAGAGGCAGAGGCAGAGACAGAGGCAGAGACGCAGGCGGAGGCAGAGACAGAGACGCAGGCAGAGACAGAGACGCAGGCAGAGGCAGAGGCAGAGGCAGAGGCAGAGACGCAGGCAGAGGCAGAGACGCGGGCAGAGGCAGAGGCAGAGACGTAGGCAGAGACAGAGACGCAGGCAGAGGCAGAGGCAGAGACGCAGGCAGAGACAGAGACGCAGGCAGAGGCAGAGGCAGAGGCAGAGACAGAGACGCAGGCAGAGACAGAGACGCAGGCAGAGGCAGAGGCGCAGCAGAGGCAGAGGCAGAGACAGAGACGAAGGCGGTGGCAGAGACGCAGGCAGAGGCAGAGACAGAGGCAGAGGCAGAGGCAGAGGCAGAGACAGAGACAGAGACGCAGGCGGAGGCAGAGACGCAGGCAGAGGCAGAGGCAGAGGCAGAGACAGAGACGCAGGCGGTGGCAGAGACGCAGGCAGAGGCAGAGACAGAGACAGAGACGCAGGCGGAGGCTGAGACGCAGGCAGAGGCAGAGACGCAGGCAGAGGCAGAGACAGAGACGCAGGCAGAGGCAGAGGCAGAGACAGAGACGCAGGCAGAGGCAGAGGCAGAGACAGAGACGCAGGCAGAGGCAGAGGCAGAGACGCAGGCAGAGGCAGAGGCAGAGACAGAGACAGAGACAGAGACGCAGGCGGAGGCAGAGACGCAGGCAGAGGCAGAGACGCAGGCAGAGGCAGAGGCAGAGGCAGAGACGTAGGCGGAGGCAGAGACAGAGACGCAGGCAGAGACAGAGACGCAGGCAGAGACAGAGACGCAGGCAGAGGCAGAGGCAGAGGCAGAGACAGAGGCAGAGACGCAGGCAGAGACAGAGACGCAGGCAGAGACAGAGACGCAGGCAGAGGCAGAGGCAGAGGCAGAGGCAGAGACGCAGGCAGAGGCAGAGACGCGGGCAGAGGCAGAGGCAGAGACGTAGGCAGAGACAGAGACGCAGGCAGAGGCAGAGGCAGAGACGCAGGCAGAGACAGAGACGCAGGCAGAGGCAGAGGCAGAGACAGAGACGCAGGCAGAGACAGAGACGCAGGCAGAGGCAGAGACGCGGGCAGAGGCAGAGGCAGAGACGCAGGCAGAGGCAGAGACGCAGGCAGAGGCAGAGGCAGAGACGCAGGCAGAGACAGAGACGCAGGCAGAGGCAGAGGCAGAGGCAGAGACAGAGACGCAGGCAGAGACAGAGACGCAGGCAGAGACAGAGACGCAGGCGGAGGCAGAGACAGAGGCAGAGGCAGAGGCAGAGACGCAGGCAGAGGCAGAGGCAGAGGCAGAGACAGAGACAGAGACAGAGGCAGAGACGGAGGCAGAGGCAGAGGCAGAGGCAGAGACAGAGACAGAGGCAGAGACGCAGGCAGAGGCAGAGGTAGAGGCAGAGGCAGAGACAGAGACAGAGGCAGAGACGCAGGCAGAGGCAGAGGCAGAGGCAGAGACAGAGACAGAGGCAGAGACGCAGGCAGAGGCAGAGGCAGAGGCAGAGGCTGAGGCAGAGGCAGAGACAGAGACGCAGGCGGAGGCAGAGGTAGAGGCAGAGGCAGAGACAGAGACGCAGGCAGAGGCAGAGGCAGAGACAGAGGCGCAGACGGAGGAAGAGGCAGATGCAGAGGCAGAGGCAGAGTCAGTGGCGCAGGCGGTGGCAGAGACGCAGGCAGAGACAGAGGCAGAGACGCAGGCAGAGGCAGAGGCAGAGACGCAGGCGGTGGCAGAGACGCAGGCAGAGGCAGAGGTAGAGACGCAGGCGGAGGCAGAGACGCAGGCAGAGGCAGAGACGCAGGCAGAGGCAAAAGCAGAGGCAGAGGCAGAGACAGAGACAGAGACGCAGGCGGAGGCAGAGACGCAGGCAGAGGCAGAGGCAAAGGCAGAGGCAGAGGCAGAGACGCAGGCGTTGGCAGAGACGCAGGCAGAGGCAGAGGCAGAGACAGAGGCAGAGACGCAGGCGGAGGCAGAGACGCAGGCAGAGGCAGAGACGCAGGCGGTGGCAGAGACGCAGGCAGAGGCAGAGGCAGAGGCATAGGCAGAGGTAGAGGCAAAGGCAGAGGCAGAGGCAGAGACAGAGACAGAGACGCAGGCAGAGGCAGAGACGCTGGCAGAGGCAGAGGCAGAGGCAGAGACGCAGGCGGTGGCAGAGACGCAGGCAGAGGCAGAGGCAGAGGCAGAGACAGAGGCAGAGACGCAGGCGGAGGCAGAGACGCAGGCAGAGGCAGAGACGCAGGCAGAGGCAGAGGCAGAGACAGAGGCAGAGACGCAGGCGGAGGCAGAGACGCAGGCAGAGGCAGAGACGCAGGCAGAGGCAGAGGCAGAGGCAGTGGTGCAGGTGGTGGCAGAGACGCAGGCAGAGGCAGAGACAGAGGCAGAGGCAATGGTGCAGGCGGTGGCAGAGACGCTGGCAGAGGCAGAGGCAGTGGCGCAGGCGGAGGCAGAGACGCTGGCAGAGGCAGAGGCAGAGACAGAGACAGAGACAGAGACGCAGGCAGAGACAGAGACGCAGGCAGAGACAGAGACGCAGGCAGAGGCAGAGGCAGAGGCAGAGACGCAGGCAGAGGCAGAGACGCGGGCAGAGGCAGAGGCAGAGACGTAGGCAGAGACAGAGACGCAGGCAGAGGCAGAGGCAGAGACGCAGGCAGAGACAGAGACGCAGGCAGAGGCAGAGGCAGAGGCAGAGACAGAGACGCAGGCAGAGACAGAGACGCAGGCAGAGGCAGAGGCGCAGCAGAGGCAGAGGCAGAGACAGAGACGCAGGCGGTGGCAGAGACGCAGGCAGAGGCAGAGACAGAGGCAGAGGCAGAGGCAGAGACAGGGACAGAGACGCAGGCGGAGGCAGAGACGCAGGCAGAGGCAGAGGCAGAGGCAGAGACAGAGACGCAGGCGGTGGCAGAGACGCAGGCAGAGGCAGAGACAGAGACAGAGACGAAGGCGGAGGCAGAGACGCAGGCAGAGGTAGAGACGCAGGCAGAGGCAGAGACAGAGACGCAGGCAGAGGCAGAGGCTGAGACAGAGACGCAGGCAGAGGCAGAGGCAGAGACAGAGACGCAGGCAGAGGCAGAGGCAGAGACGCAGGCAGAGGCAGAGGCAGAGACAGAGACAGAGACAGAGACGCAGGCGGAGGCAGAGACGCAGGCAGAGGCAGAGACGCAGGCAGAGGCAGAGGCAGAGACGTAGGCGGAGGCAGAGACAGAGACGCAGGCAGAGACAGAGACGCAGGCAGAGGCAGAGACGCAGGCAGAGGCAGAGGCAGAGACAGAGACGCAGGCAGAGACAGAGACGCAGGCAGAGGCAGAGGCAGAGACAGAGGCAGAGACGCAGGCGGAGGCAGAGACAGAGACGCAGACAGAGACAGAGACGCAGGCAGAGGCAGAGGCAGAGGCAGAGACGCAGGCAGAGGCAGAGACGCGGGCAGAGGCAGAGGCAGAGACGTAGGCAGAGACAGAGACGCAGGCAGAGGCAGAGGCAGAGACGCAGGCAGAGACAGAGACGCAGGCAGAGGCAGAGGCAGAGACAGAGACGCAGGCAGAGACAGAGACGCAGGCAGAGGCAGAGACGCGGGCAGAGGCAGAGGCAGAGACGCAGGCAGAGGCAGAGACGCAGGCAGAGGCAGAGGCAGAGACGCAGGCAGAGACAGAGACGCAGGCAGAGGCAGAGGCAGAGGCAGAGACAGAGACGCAGGCAGAGACAGAGACGCAGGCAGAGACAGAGACGCAGGCGGAGGCAGAGACAGAGGCAGAGGCAGAGGCAGAGACGCAGGCAGAGGCAGAGGCAGAGGCAGAGACAGAGACAGAGGCAGAGACGGAGGCAGAGGCAGAGGCAGAGGCAGAGACAGAGACAGAGGTAGAGACGCAGGCAGAGGCAGAGGCAGAGGCAGAGGCAGAGACAGAGACAGAGGCAGAGACGCAGGCAGAGGCAGAGGCAGAGGCAGAGACAGAGACAGAGGCAGAGACGCAGGCAGAGGCAGAGACAGAGGCTAAGGCAGAGGCAGAGGCAGAGGCAGAGGCAGAGACAGAGACGCAGGCGGAGGCAGAGGTAGAGGCAGAGGCAGAGACAGAGACGCAGGCAGAGGCAGAGGCAGAGACAGAGGCGCAGGCGGAGGAAGAGGCAGATGCAGAGGCAGAGGCAGAGTCAGTGGCGCAGGCGGTGGCAGAGACGCAGGCAGAGGCAGAGGCAGAGGCAGAGACAGAGACAGAGACGCAGGCGGAGGCAGAGACGCAGGCAGAGGCAGAGGCAGAGACGCAGGCGGTGGCAGAGACGCAGGCAGAGGCAGAGGTAGAGACGCAGGCGGAGGCAGAGACGCAGGCAGAGGCAGAGACGCAGGCAGAGGCAAAGGCAGAGGCAGGGGCAGAGACAGAGACAGAGACGCAGGCGGAGGCAGAGACGCAGGCAGAGGCAGAGGCAGAGGCAGTGGCAGAGACGCAGGCGTTGGCAGAGACGCAGGCAGAGGCAGAGGCAGAGGCAGAGACAGAGGCAGAGACGCAGGCGGAGGCAGAGACGCAGGCAGAGGCAGAGACGCAGGCGGTGGCAGAGACGCAGGCAGAGGCAGAGGCAGAGGCATAGGCAGAGGTAGAGGCAAAGGCAGAGGCAGAGGCAGAGACAGAGACAGAGACGCAGGCGGAGGCAGAGACGCTGGCAGAGGCAGAGGCAGAGGCAGAGGCAGAGGCAGAGACGCAGGCGGTGGCAGAGACGCAGGCAGAGGCAGAGGCAGAGGCAGAGACAGAGGCAGAGACGCAGGCGGAGACAGAGACGCAGGCAGAGGCAGAGACGCAGGCAGAGGCAGAGGCAGAGGCAGAGACAGAGGCAGAGTCGCAGGCGGAGGCAGAGACGCAGGCAGAGGCAGAGACGCAGGCAGAGGCAGAGGCAGAGGCAGTGGTGCAGGTGGTGGCAGAGACGCAGGCAGAGGCAGAGACAGAGGCAGAGGCAATGGTGCAGGCGGTGGCAGAGACGCTGGCAGAGGCAGAGGCAGTGGCGCAGGCGGAGGCAGAGACGCTGGCAGAGGCAGAGACAGAGACAGAGACAGAGACGCAGGCGGAGGCAGAGACGCAGGCAGAGACTGAGACGCAGGCGGAGGCAGAGACAGAGGCAGAGGCAGAGGCAGAGACGCAGGCAGAGGCACAGGCAGAGACAGAGACAGAGGCAGAGACGCAGGCAGAGGCAGAGGCAGAGGCAGAGACAGAGACAGAGGCAGAGACGCAGACAGAGGCAGAGACAGAGGCAGAGGCAGAGGCAGAGGCAGAGACAGAGACAGAGGCAGAGGCAGAGGCAGAGACAGAGACGCAGGCGGAGGCAGAGGCAGAGGCAGAGGCAGAGGCAGAGGCAGAGGCAGAGACAGAGGCAGAGGCAGAGACAGAGACAGAGGCAGAGACGCAGGCAGAGGCAGAGGCAGTGGCAGAGGCAGAGACAGAGACAGAGGCAGAGACGCAGACAGAGGCAGAGACAGAGGCAGAGGCAGAGGCAGAGGCAGAGGCAGAGACAGAGACAGAGACAGAGGCAGAGGCAGAGACAGTGGCGCAGGTGGAGGAAGAGGCAGAGGCAGAGGCAGAGACAGAGACAGAGACGCAGGCGGAGGCAGAGACGCTGGCAGAGGCAGAGGCAGAGGCAGAGGCAGAGACAGAGACAGAGACGCAGGCGGAGGCAGAGGCAGAGGCAGAGACAGAGGCAGTGGCACAGGCGGTGGCAGAGACGCAGGCAGAGGCAGAGGCAGAGACGCAGGCAGAGACAGAGACGCAGGCAGAGGCAGAGGCAGAGGCAGAGACAGAGACGCAGGCAGAGACAGAGACGCAGGCAGAGACAGAGACGCAGGCGGAGGCAGAGACAGAGGCAGAGGCAGAGGCAGAGACGCAGGCAGAGGCAGAGGCAGAGGCAGAGACAGAGACAGAGGCAGAGACGGAGGCAGATGCAGAGGCAGAGGCAGAGACAGAGGCAGAGACGCAGGCAGAGGCAGAGGCAGAGGCAGAGGCAGAGACAGAGACAGAGGCAGAGACGCAGGCAGAGGCAGAGGCAGAGACGCAGGCAGAGGCAGAGACAGAGGCAGAGACGCAGGCAGAGGCAGAGACGCAGGCAGAGGCAGAGACAGAGGCAGAGGCAGAGGCAGAGGCAGAGGCAGAGGCAGAGACAGAGACGCAGGCGGAGGCAGAGGTAGAGGTAGAGGCAGAGACAGAGACGCAGGCAGAGGCAGAGGCAGAGACAGAGGCGCAGGCGGAGGAAGAGGCAGATGCAGAGGCAGAGGCAGAGTCAGTGGCGCAGGCGGTGGCAGAGACGCAGGCAGAGGCAGAGGCAGAGGCAGAGGCAGAGACAGAGACAGAGACGCAGGCGGAGGCAGAGACGCAGGCAGAGGCAGAGGCAGAGACGCAGGCGGTGGCAGAGACGCAGGCAGAGGTAGAGACGCAGGCGGAGGCAGAGACGCAGGCAGAGGCAGAGACGCAGGCAGAGGCAAAGGCAGAGGCAGAGGCAGAGACAGAGACAGAGACGCAGGCGGAGGCAGAGACGCAGGCAGAGGCAGAGGCAGAGGCAGAGGCAGAGGCAGAGACGCAGGCGTTGGCAGAGACGCAGGCAGAGGCAGAGGCAGAGGCAGAGACAGAGGCAGAGACGCAGGCGGAGGCAGAGACGCAGGCAGAGGCAGAGACGCAGGCGGTGGCAGAGACGCAGGCAGAGGCAGAGGCAGAGGCATAGGCAGAGGTAGAGGCAAAGGCAGAGGCAGAGGCAGAGACAGAGACAGAGACGCAGGCGGAGGCAGAGACGCTGGCAGAGGCAGAGGCAGAGGCAGAGCCAGAGACGCAGGCGGTGGCAGAGACGCAGGCAGAGGCAGAGGCAGAGACAGAGGCAGAGACGCAGGCGGAGGCAGAGACGCAGGCAGAGGCAGAGACGCAGGCAGAGGCAGAGGCAGAGACAGAGGCAGAGACGCAGGCGGAGGCAGAGACGCAGGCAGAGGCAGAGACGCAGGCAGAGGCAGAGGCAGAGGCAGTGGTGCAGGTGGTGGCAGAGACGCAGGCAGAGGCAGAGACAGAGGCAGAGGCAATGGTGCAGGCGGTGGCAGAGACGCTGGCAGAGGCAGAGGCAGTGGCGCAGGCGGAGGCAGAGACGCTGGCAGAGGCAGAGGCAGAGACAGAGACAGAGACAGAGACGCAGGCGGAGGCAGAGACGCAGGCAGAGACAGAGACGCAGGCGGAGGCAGAGACAGAGGCAGAGGCAGAGGCAGAGACGCAGGCAGAGGCACAGGCAGAGACAGAGACAGAGGCAGAGACGCAGGCAGAGGCAGAGGCAGAGACAGAGACAGAGGCAGAGACGCAGACAGAGGCAGAGACAGAGGCAGAGGCAGAGGCAGAGGCAGAGGCAGAGGCAGAGACAGAGACTGAGGCAGAGGCAGAGGCAGAGACAGAGACGCAGACAGAGGCAGAGACAGAGGCAGAGGCAGAGGCAGAGGCAGAGACAGAGACAGAGACAGAGGCAGAGGCAGAGACAGTGGCGCAGGCGGAGGAAGAGGCAGAGGCAGAGGCATAGGCAGAGGCAGAGACAGAGACAGAGACGCAGGCGGAGGCAGAGACGCTGGCAGAGGCAGAGGCAGAGGCAGAGGCAGAGGCAGAGACAGAGACAGAGACGCAGGCGGAGGCAGAGGCAGAGAAAGAGGCAGTGGCGCAGGCGGTGGCAGAGACGCAGGCAGTGGCAGAGACGCAGGCAGAGGCAGAGGCAGAGGAGGTGGCAGAGGCAGTGGCAGAGGAGGTGGCAGAGGCAGTGGCAGAGGGAGAGGCAGAGGCAGAGGCAGAGGCAGAGACAGAGGCGCAGGCGGAGGAAGAGGCAGAGGCAGAGGCAGAGACAGAGGCAGTGGCGCAGGCGGTGGCAGAGACGCTGGCAGAGGCAGAGGCAGTGGCGCAGGCGGTGGCAGAGGCAGAGGCAGAGGAGGTGGCAGAGGCAGTGGCAGAGGAGGTGGCAGAGGCAGTGGCAGAGGCAGAGGCAGATGCAGAGGCAGTGGCGCAGGCGGTGGCAGAGGCAGAGGCAGAGGCAGAGGCAGAGACGCAGGCAGAGGCAGAGGGAGAGGCAGAGGCAGAGTCAGTGTCGCAGGCGGTGGCAGAGGCGCATGCAGAGGCAGAGGCAGTGGCGCAGGCGGTGGCAGAGACGCTGGCAGAGGCAGAGGCAGTGGCGCAGGCGGAGGCAGAGACGCTGGCAGAGGCAGAGGCAGTGGCGCAGGCAGAGGCAGAGGCAGTGGCGCAGGCGGTGGCAGAGACGCTGGCAGAGGCAGAGGCAGAGGCAGTGGCGCAGGCGGTGGCAGAGACGCTGGCAGAGGCAGAGGCAGTGGCGCAGGCGGTGGCAGAGACGCAGGCAGAGGCAGAGGTAGTGGCGAAGGCGGTGGCAGAGACGCTGGCAGAGGCAGAGGCGGAGGCAGTGGCGCAGGCGGTGGCAGAGAGGCATGCAGAGGCACAGGCAGAGGCACAGGCAGAGGCAGTGGCGCAGGCGGTTGCAGAGACGCTGGCAGAGGCAGAGGCAGAGGCAGAGGCAGTGGCGCAGGCGGTGGCAGAGACGCAGGCAGAGGCAGAGGCAGAGACAGAAGCAGTGGCGCAGGCGGTGGCAGAGACGCAGGCGGTGGCAGAGACGCAGGCAGTGGCGCAGGCGGTGGCAGAGACAGAGGCAGAGACAGAGGCAGAAGAAGAGGCAGAGAATCTGACAGAAACACAGACAGAATTACAGACAGGGAGACAGACAGAGAGAGACACAAAGATACAGGCAGAGACACAGACAGATACAGTGACACAGGCAAAGACAGAAACAGAGACACAGGCACAGACACAGGCACAGATAGAGTTGTGACAGAGACACAGACACAGACAGAAACACAGACAGAGACACAGACAGAGTAACAGACGGAGACAGAGACACAGGCAGATACAAAGGCACAGACAGAGACACAGGTACAGACAGGCACAGGCACAGACAGAGACACAGACCGAGACAGAGAATCTGACAGAAACACAGACTGAATCACAGACAGGGAGACAGACAGAGAGAGACACACAGATACAGGCAGAGATACAGACAGATACAGGCGCAGGCAGAGGCAGAGACGCGGGCAGAGGCAGAGGCAGAGACGTAGGCAGAGACAGAGACACAGGCAGAGGCAGAGGCAGAGACGCAGGCAGAGACAGAGACGCAGGCAGAGGCAGAGGCAGAGACAGAGACGCAGGCAGAGACAGAGACGCAGGCAGAGGCAGAGACAGAGGCAGAGGCAGAGGCAGAGGCAGAGGCAGAGGCAGAGACAGAGACAGAGACAGAGACAGAGGCAGAGGCAGAGACAGTGGCGCAGGCGGAGGAAGAGGCAGAGGCATAGGCAGAGGCAGAGACAGAGACAGAGACGCAGGCGGAGGCAGAGACGCTGGCAGAGGCAGAGGCAGAGGCAGAGGCAGAGGCAGAGGCAGAGACAGAGACGCAGGCGGAGGCAGAGGCAGAGGCAGAGAGAGAGGCAGTGGCGCAGGCGGTGGCAGAGACGCAGGCAGAGGCAGAGACGCAGGCAGAGGCAGAGGCAGAGGAGGTGGCAGAGGCAGTGGCAGAGGAGGTGGCAGAGGCAGTGGCAGAGGCAGAGGCAGAGGCAGAGGCAGAGACAGAGGCGCAGGCGGAGGAAGAGGCAGAGGCAGAGGCAGAGGCAGAGGCAGAGACAGAGGCAGTGGCGCAGGCGGTGGCAGAGACGCTGGCAGAGGCAGAGGCAGTGGCGCAGGCGGTGGCAGAGGCAGAGGCAGAGGAGGTGGCAGAGGCAGTGGCAGAGGAGGTGGCAGAGGCAGTGGCAGAGGCAGAGGCAGATGCAGAGGCAGTGGCGCAGGCGGTGGCAGAGGCAGAGGCAGAGGCAGAGACGCAGGCAGAGGCAGAGGGAGAGGCAGAGGCAGAGTCAGTGTCGCAGGCGGTGGCAGAGGCGCATGCAGAGGCAGAGGCAGTGGCGCAGGCGGTGGCAGAGACGCTGGCAGAGGCAGAGGCAGTGGCGCAGGCGGACTCAGAGACGCTGGCAGAGGCAGAGGCAGTGGCGCAGGCAGAGGCAGAGGCAGTGGCGCAGGCGGTGGCAGAGACGCTGGCAGAGGCAGAGGCAGAGGCAGTGGCGCAGGCGGTGGCAGAGACGCTGGCAGAGGCAGAGGCAGTGGCGCAGGCGGTGGCAGAGACGCAGGCAGAGGCAGAGGTAGTGGCGAAGGCGGTGGCAGAGACGCTGGCAGAGGCAGAGGCGGAGGCAGTGGCGCAGGCGGTGGCAGAGAGGCATGCAGAGGCACAGGCAGAGGCACAGGCAGAGGCAGTGGCGCAGGCGGTGGCAGAGACGCTGGCAGAGGCAGAGGCAGAGGCAGAGGCAGTGGCGCAGGCGGTGGCAGAGACGCAGGCAGAGGCAGAGGCAGAGACAGAAGCAGTGGCGCAGGCGGTGGCAGAGACGCAGGCGGTGGCAGAGACGCAGGCAGTGGCGCAGGCGGTGGCAGAGACAGAGGCAGAGACAGAGGCAGAAGAAGAGGCAGAGAATCTGACAGAAACACAGACAGAATTACAGACAGGGAGACAGACAGAGAGAGACACAAAGATACAGGCAGAGACACAGACAGATACAGTGACACAGGCAAAGACAGAAACAGAGACACAGGCACAGACACAGGCACAAATAGAGTTGTGACAGAGACACAGACACAGACAGAAACACAGACAGAGACACAGACAGAGTAACAGACGGAGACAGAGACACAGGCAGATACAAAGGCACAGACAGAGACACAGGTACAGACAGGCACAGGCACAGACAGAGACACAGACCGAGACAGAGAATCTGACAGAAACACAGACTGAATCACAGACAGGGAGACAGACAGAGAGAGACGCACAGATACAGGCAGAGATACAGACAGATACAGTGACACAGGCAGAGGCAGAATGAGAGACACAGGCACAGACACAGGCACAGATAGAGTTGGGACAGAGACACAGACACAGTCAGAAACACAGACAGAGACACAAACAGAGTAACAGACACAACACAGACAGATACAAAGGCACAGGCACAGACACAGGCACAGACAGACACAGACACAGATGGAGTCACAGACTGAGACACAAACAGAGACACAGACACAGGCAGAGACACAGACAGAACCGCTGACCGATTCAAAGACACAGACAGAGACACAGTCTCATACAGAGACCCAGACTCAGACACATACACAGACAGAGACACAGATACAGACACCGACCCAGACAGAGACATAGACGGAGGCACAGACGCAGACAGAGACACAGACAGAGACAGACAGAGAATCTGATATAAACACAGACATTATCACAGACAAAGAGGCAGACAGGGCGAGAGACACAGCTACAGGCAGAGACACAGGCAGATACAATGACACAGACAGAGACACAGACAGAGAAAGAGACGGATTCACAGACATGGACATAAAAACAGACACAGACAAAGACAAAGACACGGACAGAAACAAAGACAGAGCCACTGACAGAGACACAGCCAGAGACATGACAGAGACACACACAGAGACAGACACAGATTGAGAGACAGTGAGCGACACAGTCAGAGACACAGACAGAGACACAGGCACAGACACAGGCACAGGCAGAGACACAGACAGAGACACAGACACAGATATAGACAGAGACGCAGACACAGACAGAGAGACAGTCAGCGACACCGACATAGACACAGACCGAGACACAGGCAAAGACATTTACATAGACAGAGACACAGAGCGAGAAAGAGTCAGAATCACAGACAGAGGCACAAACACAGACACAGACAGAGACACAGACAAAGACAGAGACACGGATAGAGACAAAGACACAAACACAGAAGAGACAGGGACACAGACAGAGACACGGGACACAGGTAGAGACAGATACGAAGACACAGACACAGACAGGGACACAGACATAGACCGATACCGAGACACAGAGAGAGACATTACACAGACAGAAACACAGACAGAGGCACAGGCATAGACAGAGACACAGGTACAGGCAGAGACATAGACTGAGGCACAGTCAGAGCCACAGACAGAGTAACAGACACAGACAGATATACAGGCACACACAGAGACACAGATAGAATCACAGACAGAGAGACAGACAGAGAAAGACACACAGGTACAGGCAGAGACACAGACGGAGACAGAGACACAGACAGAGACAAAGACACAAATTGAGAGACAGTCAGTGACACAGTCAGCGACACAGACATAGACACAGGCACAGACACGGGCACAGACACGGGCACAGGCAACGGCACAGACACGGGCACAGACACGGGCGCAGACACGGGCACAGGCAACGGCACAGACACGGGCACAGACACGGGCACAGGCAACGGCACAGACAGAGGCACAGACAAAGATATAGACAGCGATGCAGACAGAGACACTGTAAGAGATACAGAGAGAAACAGAGACACAGACAGAGACACGGACAGACACAAAGACACAGGCCCAGACACAGCCTAAGACACAGACAGAGACACAGAGAGAGACACAGACACCGACAAACTCAGCCCAACCCGCCCTCACTGCTCGCCAGCTGCTGTCCCTCCAAGGAAAGGGGAATGGGTGTTTCAGCACCGAGAGTGAAGCCGGAGTCTGGAGGCAGAGGCGGGCTTGTCATTTGAGGAACGGTTGAGGACTCTGGGGCTTATGCCAGTAATAATAATGCTTCAGACAATGGAGGCTTCACACAGAGCTGTCCGTGCGCATGTGCGGGAGGGTCACAATGCCAGCAGGCAGTGCGCGGGCCACCCACTGACTGGCATCGTCTCCCCTGGCAACACAATATGGCCACCTGGAGTCTCCCCTGGCAACACAAGATGACCACCTGGAGTCTCCCCTGGCAACACAAGATGACCACCTGGAGTCTCCCCTGGCAACACAAGATGGTCACCTGGAGTCTCCCCTGGCAACACAAGATGACCACATGGAGTCTGCCCTGGAAACACAATTTGGCTGCCGGAGGACCTACTGGCAACAGATGACCGCCGCCGGCACGCAGGGCATGCTGGGATGGGTGCGGCACAGGCGCAGTGGCGGCTTCTGATGCCCATTGGCCCCATTGGGGGTCGTCAGGATTATTGTGTCTCAATAGACACCGCAGCACTGCCCCTCCCCCACCCCGGATATCCCCTCCCCAATATCATCCACTCCCCGATATCACCCCCTCCCCAATATCACCCTCTCCCCGATATCACCCCCTCCCCAATATCACCCCCTCCCCGATATCGCTACCTCCCGGATATCACCCTCACCCTGATATCACCCCCACCCCGATATCACCCCTCCCGAATATCACCCCCTCCCCAATATCACCCCCTCCCCAATATCACCCCTTCCCCGATATCACTCCCTCCCAGATATCACCCCATCCCCGATATCACCCACTCCCCAATATCACCACTCCCCGATATCACCCCCTCCCCAATATCACCCCCTCCCCAATATCACCCCCTCCCGATTTCACTCCCTCCCCGATATCACCCCCTCCCCGATATCACCCCCTCCCCGATATCATCCCCTCCCCGATATTACCCCCTCCCCAATATCACCCCCTCCCCGATATCACCCCCTCCCCGATATCACCCACTCCGCGATGTCACCCCCTCCCCGATATCGGCGGCGTGAGAGCAGCTGGTTAGTCAGTTTCAGCGGGAGCATTGCGGAAGGAGGGTGCTGGGAGGTAAGTCAACCTTTAAAAGCACTTCTCTTTGCAGGGGCAGGCCAGTCGATTTCGGCGGCGTGAGAGCAGCTGGTTAGTCAGTTTCAGCGGGAGCATTGCGGAAGGAGGGTGCTGGGAGGTAAGTCAACCTTTAAAAGCACTTCTCTTTGCAGGGGCAGGCCAGTCGATTTCGGCGGCGTGAGAGCAGCTGGTTAGTCAGTTTCAGCGGGAGCATTGCGGAAGGAGGGTGCTGGGAGGTAAGTCAACCTTTAAAAGCACTTCTCTTTGCAGGGGCAGGCCAGTCGATTTCGGCGGCGTGAGAGCAACTGGTGAGTGGTGAGTCAGTTTCAGCAGGAGCTGAGACTTTTTCTCTTTTCTTTAAATTAGTTTTTTAGGCGGGATCAGGTAGTCGACCAGCGGACGTCTGGGAAGACCCTCACCAATAAATTCAGGTGGAGAGGAAACCCGAGACACTACACGTGTAGTGTCTCCCACCCGCCCTCCTCCTCTAACCTAATAATAAAACCCATTGGTCTGAGGTAAGTACCATATTTTTATTATATTATTATTATTTTTTATAAAAATTTAATTTAGTTGTTAGCCAGATCTTGGTAGAAAGTTAGAGGAATGGCAGGGAAGGGAGTACAATGTTCCTCCTGCAGGATGTTTGAGGTGAGGGATGCAGTTAGTGTCCCTGCTGATTTTACCTGCAGGAAGTGCTGCCATCTCCAGCTCCTCCAAGACCGAGTAAGGGAACTGGAGCTGGAGTTGGAAGAACTTCGGATCATTCGGGAGGCAGAAGGGGTCATAGATAGCAGCTTCAGGGAATTAGTTACACCAAAGATTGGAGATAGGTGGGTAACTGTAAGAGGGACTGGGAAAAAACAGTCAGTGCAGGGATCCCCTGCGGTCGTTCCCCTGAGAAACAAGTATACCGCTTTGGATACTTGTGGGGGGGACGACTTACCAGGGGTAAGCCATGGGGTACGGGCCTCTGGCACGGAGTCTGTCCCTGTTGCTCAGAAGGGAAGGGGGGAGAGGAGCAGAGCATTAGTAATTGGGGACTCTATAGTCAGGGGCACAGATAGGAGATTTTGTGGGAGCGTGAGAGACTCACGTTTGGTATGTTGCCTCCCAGGTGCAAGGGTACGTGATGTCTCGGATCGTGTTTTCCGGGTCCTTAGGGGGGAGGGGGAGCAGCCCCAAGTCGTGGTCCAAATTGGCACCAACGACATAGGTAGGAAAGGGGACAAGGATGTCAGGCAGGCTTTCAGGGAGCTAGGATGGAAGCTCAGAACTAGAACAAACAGAGTTGTTATCTCTGGGTTGTTGCCCGTGCCACGTGATAGTGAGATGAGGAATAGGGAGAGAGAGCATTTAAACACGTGGCTACAGGGATGGTGCAGGCGGGAGGGTTTCAGATTTTTGGATAACTGGGGCTCTTTCTGGGGAAGGTGGGACCTCTACAGACAGGATGGTCTACATCTGAACCTGTGGGGCACAAATATCCTGGGGGGGAGATTTGTTAGTGCTCTTTGGGGGGGGGTTTAAACTAATGCAGCAGGGGCATGGGAACCTGGATTGTAGTTTTAGGGTAAGGGAGAATGAGAGTATAGAGGTCAGGAGCACAGATTTGACGTCGCAGGAGGGGGCCAGCGTTCAGGTAGGTGGTTTGAAGTGTGTCTACTTCAATGCCAGGAGTATACGAAACAAGGTAGGGGAACTGGCAGCGTGGGTTGGTACCTGGGACTTCGATGTTGTGGCCATTTCGGAGACATGGATAGAGCAGGGACAGGAATGGATGTTGCAGGTTCCGGGGTTTAGGTGTTTTAGTAAGCTCAGAGAAGGAGGCAAAAGAGGGGGAGGTATGGCGCTGCTAGTCAAGAGCAGTATTACGGTGGCGGAGAGGATGCTAGATGGGGACTCTTCTTCCGAGGTAGTATTGGCTGAATTTAGAAACAGGAAAGGAGAGGTCACCCTGTTGGGAGTTTTTTATAGGCCTCCTAATAGTTCTAGGGATGTAGAGGAAAGGATGGCGAAGATGATTCTGGATATGAGCGAAAGTAACAGGGTAGTTATTATGGGAGACTTTAACTTTCCAAATATTGACTGGAAAAGATATAGTTCGAGTACAATAGATGGGTCGTTTTTTGTACAGTGTGTGCAGGAGGGTTTCCTGAAACAATATGTTGACAGGCCAACAAGAGGCGAGGCCACGTTGGATTTGGTTTTGGGTAATGAACCAGGCCAGGTGTTGGATTTGGAGGTAGGAGAGCACTTTGGGGACAGTGACCACAATTCGGTGACGTTTACGTTAATGATGGAAAGGGATAAGTATACACCGCAGGGCAAGAGTTATAGCTGGGGGAAGGGCAATTATGATGCCATTTGACGTGACTTGGGGGGGGGATAAGGTGGAGAAGTAGGCTGCAAGTGTTGGGCACACTGGATAAGTGGGGCTTGTTCAAGGATCAGCTACTGCGTGTTCTTGATAAGTATGTACCGGTCAGACAGGGAGGAAGGCGTCGAGCGAGGGAACCGTGGTTTACCAGGGAAGTGGAATCTCTTGTTAAGAGGAAGAAGGAGGCCTATGTGAAGATGAAGTGTGAAGTTTCGGTTGGGGCGATGGATAGTTACAAGGTAGCGAGGAAGGATCTAAAGAGAGAGCTAAGACGAGCAAGGAGGGGACATGAGAAGTATTTGGCAGGAAGGATCAAGGAAAACCCAAAAGCTTTCTATAGGTATGTCAGGAATAAGCGAATGACTAGGGAAAGAGTAGGACCAGTCAAGGACAGGGATGGGAAATTGTGTGTGGAGTCTGAAGAGATAGGCGAGATACTAAATGAATATTTTTCGTCAGTATTCACTCAGGAAAAAGATAATGTTGTGGAGGAGAATGCTGAGCCCCTGGCTAATAGAATCGACGGCATTGAGGTACGTAGGGAAGAGGTGTTGGCAATTCTGGACAGACTGAAAATAGATAAGTCCCCGGGACCTGATGGGATTTATCCTAGGATTCTATGGGAGGCCAGGGAAGAGATTGCTGGACCTTTGGCTTTGATTTGTATGTTATCATTGGCTACAGGAATAGTGCCAGAGGACTGGAGGACAGCAAATGTGGTCCCTTTGTTCAAAAAGGGGAGCAGAGACAACCCCGGCAACTATAGACCGGTGAGCCTCACGTCTGTAGTGGGTAAAGTCTTGGAGGGGATTATAAGGGACAAGATTTATAATCATCTAGATAGGAATGATATGATCAGGGATAGTCAGCATGGCTTTGTGAAGGGTAGGTCATGCCTCACAAACCTTATTGAGTTCTTTGAGAAGGTGACTGAACAGGTAGACGAGGGTAGAGCAGTTGATGTGGTGTATATGGATTTCAGCAAAGCGTTTGATAAGGTTCCCCACGGTAGGCTATTGCAAAAAATACGGAGGCTGGGGATTGAGGGTGATTTAGAGATGTGGATCAGAAATTGGTTAGCTGAAAGAAGACAGAGGGTGGTGGTTGATGGGAAATGTTCAGAATGGAGTACAGTCACAAGTGGAGTACCACAAGGATCTGTTCTGGGGCCGTTGCTGTTTGTCATTTTTATCAATGACCTAGAGGAAGGCACAGAAGGGTGGGTGAGTAAATTTGCAGATGATACTAAAGTCGGTGGTGTTGTCGATAGTGTGGAAGGATGTAGCAGGTTACAGAGGGATATAGATAAGCTGCAGAGCTGGGCTGAGAGGTGGCAAATGGAGTTTAGTGTAGAGAAGTGTGAAGTGATTCACTTTGGAAGGAATAACAGGAATGCGGAATATTTGGCTAATGGTTAAGTTCTTGAAAGTGTGGCTGAGCAGAGGGATCTAGGTGTCCATGTACATAGATCCCTGAAAGTTGCCACCCAGGTTGATAGGGTTGTGAAGAAGGCCTATGGAGTGTTGGCCTTTATTGGTAGAGGGATTGAGTTCCGGAGTCGGGAGGTCATGTTGCAGCTGTACAGAACTCTGGTCCGGCCGCATTTGGAGTATTGCGTACAGTTCTGGTCACCGCATTATAGGAAGGACGTGGAGGCTTTGGAGCGGGTGCAGAGGAGATTTACCAGGATGTTGCCTGGTATGGAGGGAAAATCTTATGAGGAAAGGCTGACGGACTTGAGGTTGTTTTCGTTGGAGAGAAGAAGGTTAAGAGGAGACTTAATAGAGGCATACAAAATGATCAGGGGGTTGGATAGGGTGGACAGTGAGAGCCTTCTCCCGCGGATGGATATGGCTGGCACGAGGGGACATAACTTTAAACTGAGGGGTAATAGATATAGGACAGAGGTCAGAGGTAGGTTCTTTACGCAAAGAGTAGTGAGGCCGTGGAATGCCCTACCTGCTACAGTAGTGAACTCGCCAACATTGAGGGCATTTAAAAGTTTATTGGATAAACATATGGATGATAATGGCATAGTGTAGGTTAGATGGCTTTTGTTTCGGTGCAACATCGTGGGCCGAAGGGCCTGTACTGCGCTGTATTGTTCTATGTTCTATGTTCTATGTTCTATATCGCCACCTCCCGGATATCACCCTCACCCTGATATCACCCCCACCCCGATATCACCCCCTCCCCAATATCACCCCCTCCCCAATATCACCCCCTCCCCGATATCACTCCCTCCCCAATATCACCCCCTCCCCGATATCACCCCTTCCCCAATATCACCCCCTCCCCGATATCACCCCCTCCCCAATATCACCCCCTCCCCAATATCAACCCCTCCCCGATATCACTCCCTCCCCGATATCACCCCCTCCCCGATATCACCCCCTCCCCGATATCAGCCCCTCCCCGATATCACCCCCTCTGCGATATCACCCCCTCCACGATATCACTCCCACCCCGATATCACCCCTCCCCGATATCACCCCACCCCGATATCACCCCACCCCAATATTACCCCTATTCCGATCTCACTCCCACCCCGATAGCACCCCTCCCCGATATCCCCCTTCCCCGATATCACCCCCTCCTCGATATCACCCCCTCCCCCGATGTCACCCCTTCCCGTTATCACCCCGACCCAATAGCACCCTCTCCCAGATATCACCCCTTCCCGTTATCACCCCCTCCCCGATATCACCCCCTCCACGATATCGCCACCTCCCGGATATCACCCTCACCCTGATATCACCCCCTCCTCGATATCACCCCACCCGGATATTACCCCCTCCCCGATATCACCCCCTCCGCAATATAAACCCTCCCCGATATCGCCACCTCCGGGATATCGCCACCTCCCGTATATCACCCTCACCCCGCTATCACCCCTCCCCAATATCACCCCTTCTCCTATCCCACTCCCACCACGATATCACCCCCTCCGCGGTATCTCCCCTTCCCAGATATCACCCCTCCCCGATAGCACCCCCTCCCCGATATGCCCCCTCCCCGATATCACCCCCTCCTCGATATCACCCCCTCACCCGATATCACCCCTTCCCGATATCACCCCCACCCCGATAGCACTCCCTCCCCGATATCACCCCTTCCCGATATCACCCCCTCCTCGATATCACCCCTCCCCCGATATCACCCTTTCCCGATTTCACCCCCGCCCCGATATCACCCCCTCCCAAATATCACCCCCTCCCCGATATCACTCCCTCCCCGATATCACCCCCTCCCCGATATCACCCCTTCCGCAATATCACCCCCTCACCGATATCACCCCCTCCCCAATATCACCCCCTCCCCAATATCAACCCCTCCCCGATATCACTCCCTCCCCGATATCACCCCCTCCCCGATATCACCCCCTCCCCGATATCTCCCCCTCCCCGATATTACCCCTTCCCCAATATCACCCCCTCCCCGATATCAGCCCCTCCCCGATATCACCCCCTCTGCGATATCACCCCCTCCACGATATCACTCCCACCCCGATATCACCCCCTCCCCGATATCACCACCACCCCGATATCACCCCACCCCAATATCACCCCTACTCCGATCTCACTCCCACCCCGATAGCACCCCACCCCGATATCCCCCTTCCCCGATATCACCCCCTCCTCGATATCACCCCCTTCCCCGATATCACCCCTTCCCGATATCACCCCGACCCAATAGCACCCCCTCCCCGATATCCCCCCTTCCCGTTATCACCCCCTCCCCGATATCACCCCCTCCCCGAAATCACCCCCACCCCGATATCTCCCCCTCCACGATATCGCCACCTCCCGGATATCACCCTCACCCTGATATCACCCCCTCCTCGATATCACCCCCAACCCCGATATTACCCCCTCCCCGATATCACCCCCTCCGCAATATCAACCCCTCCCCGATATCGCCACCTCCCGGATATCGCCACCTCCCGGATATCACCCTCACCCCGCTATCACCCCACCCCAATATCACCCCTACTTCGATCCCACTCCCACCCCGATATCACTCCCTCCGCGGTATCTCCCCTTCCCAGATATCACCCCCTCCCCGATAGCACCCCCTCCCCGATATGCCCCCTCCCCGATATCACCCCCTCCTCGATATAACCCCCTCACCCGATATCACCCCACCCCAATATTACCCCTATTCCGATCTCACTCCCACCCCGATAGCACCCCTCCCCGATATCCCCCTTCCCCGATATCACCCCCTCCTCGATATCACCCCCTCCCCCGATATCACCCCTTCCCGATATCACCCCGACCCAATAGCACCCCCTCCCAGATATCACCCATTCCCGTTATCACCCCCTCCCCGATATCACCCCCTCCACGATATCGCCACCTCCCGGATATCACCCTCACCCTGATATCACCCCCTCCTCGATATCACCCCCACTCGGATATTACCCCCTCCCCGATATCACCCCCTCCGCAATATAAACCCCTCCCCGATATCGCCACCTCCGGGATATCGCCACCTCCCGGATATCACCCTCACCCCGCTATCACCCCACCCCAATATCACCCCTTCTCCGATCCCACTCCCACCCCGATATCACCCCCTCCGCGGTATCTCCCCTTCCCAGATATCACCCCTCCCCGATAGCACCCCCTCCCCGATATGCCCCCTCCCCGATATCACCCCCTCCTCGATATCACCCCCTCACCCGATATCACCCCTTCCCGATATCACCCCCGCCCCGATAGCACTCCCTCCCCGATATCACCCCTTCCCGATATCACCCCCTCCTCGATATCACCCCTCCCCCGATATCACCCTTTCCCGATATCACCCCCGCCCCGATATCACCCCCTCCCAAATATCACCCCCTCCCCGATATCACTCCCTCGCCGATATCACCCCCGCCCCGATATCACCCCCTCCCAAATATCACCCCCTCCCCGATATCACTCCCTCGCCGATATCACCCCCTCCCCAATATCACCCCCTCCCCAATATCAACCCCTCCCCGATATCACACCCTCCCCGATATCACACCCTCCCCGATATCACCCCCTCCCCGATATCACCCCCTCCCCGATATTACCCCTTCCCCAATATCACCCCCTCCCCGATATCAGCCCCTCCCCGATATCACCCCCTCTGCGATATCACCCCCTCCACGATATCACTCCCACCCCGAAATCACCCCGACCCAATAGCACCCCCTCCCCGATATCCCCCCTTCCCGTTATCACCCCCTCCCCGATATCACCCCCTCCCCGAAATCACCCCCACCCCGATATCTCCCCCTCCACGATATCGCCACCTCCCGGATATCACCCTCACCATGATATCACCCCCTCCTCGATATCACCCCCAACCCCGATATTACCCCCTCCCCGATATCACCCCCTCCGCAATATCAACCCCTCCCCGATATCGCCACCTCCCGGATATCGCCACGTCCCGGATATCACCCTCACCCCGCCACCACCCCACCCCAATATCACCCCTACTTCGATCCCACTCCCACCCCGATATCACTCCCTCCGCGGTATCTCCCCTTCCCAGATATCACCCCCTCCCCAATAGCACCCCCTCCCCGATATGCCCCCTCCCCGATATCACCCCGTCCTCGATATCACCCCCTCACCCGATATCACCCCTTCCCGATATCACCACCACCCCGATAGCACCCCCTCCCCGATATCACCCCTTCCCGATATCACCCCCTCCTCGATATCACCCCTCCCCGATATCACCCTTTCCCGATATCACCCCCGCCCCGATATCACCCCCTCCCCGATATCACCCCCTCCCCGTTATCACCCCCTCCCCGATATCACCCCCTCCCCGAAATCTGCCCCACCCCGATATCACCCCCTCCCCGATATCGCCACCTCCCGGATATCACCCTGATATCACCCCCTCCCCGATATCACCCCCACCCCGATATCACCCCCTCCCCGATATCACCCCCTCCGCAATATCACCCCTCCCAGATATCACCACCTCCCGGATATCGCCACCTCCCGGAAATCACCCTCAAACTGATATCACCCCCTCACGACATCATCCCCTCCCGATATCCCCTCCCTGATATCACCCCCACCCCGATATCACCCCCTTCATATCATCCTCCCACAAACATCATCCCCCGTCGGATATTCGCCTCTGTGATATTGTTACCACGGAGTTAGGGGGTCACTGGGTTACTGGGATGGGGCAGAGGTGTGGGCTTCTGTGAGACACTCTTTCCAAGGGCTGGTGCAGACGTGATGGACCGAATGGCCTCCTTCTGCACTGCTGATGCTATAATTCTACTTTATGATCCCAACAAATCCAGCCCCCCCCCCCCAGCCCCCCCAACCCACCACCCTCCAGGTATCGCCCCCGCCCAGGACAGCCCCTCGATATCATCAAATCCCCAAACCTTCACGGCAGATGTCACTTCTCTGGGATATCATCTCCGCCCCTCCCTCGGATATCACCCCCGCCGCCCAAATGTCACCCGTCCCAACCGGACATCACCCCCGCCCGCCGAATGTTACCCCACCCATCCGAATGTCACAACCCGTAAATATCACCGCCCCCGCCCCCCCCCCCCCCGTATATCAGTCCTAGCTATAACGACCCTCGATATTAGCCTCCGGATATTACCCACAACCCCCGGATGTCCCCAGGCAGGTATCATCCCGTCCGATGACAACCCCAAACCCCCGAACTAGCCCAACAGGGGCCGGATTAGCAAAGTGGGCTAAATAGCCTCCTTGCAAAGCAGAACAATGCCAGCAGCGCGGGTTCACGTCCAGTGCCGGTCTCCACAAACAAGCGCCGTCATATGGCAACTAGGGGCTTTTCACAGTGACTTCAGTGAAGTATACTTGTGACATTAATCGATTATTAATTTTAATATATCATCCCACCCCTCCGATATGAACCCAGCCTGTAATTCATGCTCCCCCCCAAACATCACCGCAGAACGGATATCTACCTACAACCGCGATATCACCCAACCCCAGATATCACCCAACACCAGATATCACCCAACACCAGATATCACCCAACGCCAGATATCATCCAACCCCAGAGATGACCCAACCGCGATATCACCCATCCCAGATATCACCCAAACCCAGATACCACCCAACGCCAGATATCACCCAACCCCAGATATCACCCAACCCCAAATATCACCCAACACCAGATATCACCCAACACCAGATATCACCCAACGCCAGATATCACCCAACCCCAGATATCACCCAACCCCAGATATTACCCAACCCCAGAGATCACCCAACCCCAGAGATCACCCAACCCCAGATATCACCCAACCCCAGATATCACCGAACACCAGATATCACCGAACACCAGATATCACCCAACCCCAGATATCACCGAACACCAGATATCACCCAACACCAGATATCACCCAACGCCAGATATCACCCAACCCCAGATATCACCCAACCCCAGATAACACCCAACCCCAGATATCACCCAACCCCAGATATCACCGAACACCAGATATCACCGAACACGAGATATCACCCAACCCCAGATATCACCGAACACCAGATATCACCCAACGCCAGAGATCACCTAACCCCAGAGATCACCCAACCCCAGAGATCACCCAACCTCAGAGATCACCCAAACCCAGATATCACCCAACGCCAGAGATCACCCAACCCCGGATATCACGCAAACCCTGATAGCACCCAACACCAGAGATCACCCCACCCAGAGATCACCCAACACCAGATAGGATTCTATGATAATCCTATGATAATCACCCAAGCGCAGATATCACCCAACACCAGGTATCACCCAACACCAGATATCACCCAACCCCAGATATCACCCAACCCCAGAGATCACCCAACCCAGAGATCACACAACCTCAGATACCACGCAACGCCAGAGATCACCCAACCCCAGATATCACCCAACCCCAGATATTATCCGACCCCAGAGATCACCCAACCTCAGAGACCACACAACCCCGGATATCACGCAAACCCTGATATCACCCAAACCCTGATATCACCCAACCCCAGATATCACTCAAACCCAAGTATCACCCAAACCCTGATATCACCCAACCCCAAATATCACCAAACCCAGAGATCACCCAATCCCAGATATCACCCAACCCCAGATATCTTCCAACACCAGAGATCACCCAAGCCCAGATATCACCCAATTCCAAAGGTCACCCAACCCCAGAGATCACCCAACACCAGATATCACCCAACCCCAAATATCACCCAACACCAGATATCACCCAACACCAGATATCACCCAACGCCAGATATCACCCAACCCCAGATATCACCCAACCCCAGATATTACCCAACCCCAGAGATCACCCAACCCCAGAGATCACCCAACCCCAGATATCACCCAACCCCAGATATCACCGAACACCAGATATCACCGAACACCAGATATCACCCAACCCCAGATATCACCGAACACCAGATATCACCCAACACCAGATATCACCCAACGCCAGATATCACCCAACCCCAGATATCACCCAACCCCAGATAACACCCAACCCCAGATATCACCCAACCCCAGATATCACCGAACACCAGATATCACCGAACACCAGATATCACCCAACCCCAGATATCACCGAACACCAGATATCACCCAACGCCAGAGATCACCTAACCCCAGAGATCACCCAACCCCAGAGATCACCCAACCTCAGAGATCACCCAAACCCAGATATCACCCAACGCCAGAGATCACCCAACCCCGGATATCACGCAAACCCTGATAGCACCCAACACCAGAGATCACCCCACCCAGATATCACCCAACACCAGATAGGATTCTATGATAATCCTATGATAATCACCCAAGCGCAGATATCACCCAACACCAGGTATCACCCAACACCAGATATCACCCAACCCCAGATATCACCCAACCCCAGAGATCACCCAACCCAGAGATCACACAACCTCAGATACCACGCAACGCCAGAGATCACCCAACCCCAGATATCACCCAACCCCAGATATTATCCGACCCCAGAGATCACCCAACCTCAGAGACCACACAACCCCGGATATCACGCAAACCCTGATATCACCCAAACCCTGATATCACCCAACCCCAGATATCACTCAAACCCAAGTATCACCCAAACCCTGATATCACCCAACCCCAAATATCACCAAACCCAGAGATCACCCAATCCCAGATATCACCCAACCCCAGATATCTTCCAACACCAGAGATCACCCAAGCCCAGATATCACCCAATTCCAAAGGTCACCCAACCCCAGAGATCACCCAACACCAGATATCACCCAACCCCAGATATCACCCAACGCCAGAGATCACCCAACCACAGATATCACCAAACCCCAGAGCTCACCCAACCCCAGATAGCACCCAACCCCAGAGATCACCCAATCCCAGATATCACCCAACCCCAGATATCACCCAACCCCAGAGATCACCCAATCCCAGAGGTCAGTCGATTTCGGCGGGAGTGGAGCTGGTGAGCCAGTTTCAGCGGGAGCATTGCGGAAGTGGCTGCTGGGAGGTAAGTCAACCTTTAAAAGCACTTGTCTTTGCAGGGGCAGGCCAGTCGATTTCGGCGTGAGAACAGCTGGTGAGTCAGTTTCAGCGGGAGCATTGCGGAAGTGGTTGCTGGGAGGTAAGTCTGTCCTTTAAAAGCACTTCTCTTTGCAGGGGCAGGCCAGTCGATTTCGGCGGGAGTGGAGCTGGTGAGTCAGTTTCAGCGGGAGCATTGCGGAAGTGGCTGCTGGGAGGTAAGTCAACCTTTAAAAGCACTTGTCTTTGCAGGGGCAGGCCAGTCGATTTCGTCGGGAGAACAGCTTGTGAGTCAGTTTCAGCGGGAGCATTGCGGAAGTGGCTGCTGGGAGGTAAGTCAACCTTTAAAAGCACTTGTCTTTGCAGGGGCAGGCCAGTCAATTTCGGCGGGAGAACAGCTGGTTAGTCAGTTTCAGCGGGAGCATTGCGGAAGTGGTTGCTGGGAGGTAAGTCTGTCCTTTAAAAGCACTTGTCTTTGCAGGGGCAGGCCAGTCGATTTCGGCGGGAGTGGCGCTGGCTGGTTAGTCAATTTCAGCAGGAGCTGAGAATTTTTCTTTTTTTTTAATTAGTTTTTTAGGCGGGAACAGGAAGTCGACCCGCGGACGTCTGGGAAGACCCTCACCAATAAATTCTGGTGGAGAGGAAACCCGAGACACTACACGTGTAGTGTCTCCCACCCGCCCTCCTCCTCTAACCTAATAATAAAATCCATTGGTCTGATGTAAGTACCATATTTTATTATATTATTATTATTTTTTATAAAAATTTAATTTAGTTCTTAGCCAGATCTTGGTAGTAAGTTAGAGGAATGGCAGGGAATGGAGTGCAATGTTCCTCCTGCAGGATGTTTGAGGTGAGGAATGCAGTTAGTGTCCCTGCTGATTTTACCTGCAGGAAGTGCTGCCATCTCCAGCTCCTCCAAGACCGAATTAGGGAACTGGAGCTGGAGTTGGAAGAACTTCGGATCATTCGGGAGGCAGAAGGGGTCATAGATAGCAGCTTCAGGGAATTAGTTACACCAAAGATTGGAGATAGGTGGGTAACTGTAAGAGGGACTGGGAAAAAGCAGTCAGTGCAGGGATCCCCTGCGGTCGTTCCCCTGAGAAACAAGTGTACCGTTTTGGATACTTGTGGGGGGGGGGGGGGCGGGGGGGGGGGGACTTACCAGGGGTAAGCCATGGGGTACGGGCCTCTGGCACGGAGTCTGTCCCTGTTGCTCAGAAGGGAAGGGGGGAGAGGAGCAGAGCATTAGTAATTGGGGACTCTATAGTCATTGGCACAGAAAGGAGATTTTGTGGGAGCGTGAGAGACTCACGTTTGGCATGTTGCCTCCCAGGTGCAAGGGTACGTGATGTCTCGGATCGTGTTTTCCGGGTCCGTATGGGGAGGGGGAGCAGCCCCAAGTCGTCGTCCACATTGGCACTAACGACATAGGTAGGAAAGGGGACAAGGATGTCAGGCAGGCTTTCAGGGAGCTAGGATGGAAGCTCAGAACTAGAACAAACAGAGTTGTTATCTCTGGGTTGTTGCCCGTGCCACGTGATAGTGAGATGAGGAATAGGGAGAGAGAGCATTTAAACACGTGGCTACAGGGATGGTGCAGGCGGGAGGGATTCAGATTTCTGGATAACTGGGGCTCTTTCTGGTGAAGGTGGGACCTCTACAGACAGGATGGTCTACATCTGAACCTGAGGGGCACAAATATCCTGAGGAGGGAGGTTTGTTAGTGCTCTTTTGGGGGGGGGGGGGGTTAAACTAATGCAGCAGGGGCATGGGAACCTGGATTGTAGTTTTAGGGTAAGGGAGAATGAGAGTATAGAGGTCAGGAGCACAGATTTGACGTCGCAGGAGGGGGCCAGTGTTCAGGTAGGTGGTTTGAAGTGTGTCTACTTCAATGCCAGGAGTATACGAAACAAGGTAGGGGAACTGGCAGCATGGGTTGGTACCTGGGACTTCGATGTTGTGGCCATTTCGGAGACATGGATAGAGCAGGGACAGGAATCATGTTGCAGGTTCCGGGGTTTAGGTGTTTTAGTAAGCTCAGAGAAGGAGGCAAAAGAGGGGGAGGTGTGGCGCTGCTAGTCATGAGCAGTATTACGGTGGCGGAGAGGATGCTAGATGGGGACTCTTCTTCCGAGGTAGTATGGGCTTAAGTTAGAAACAGGAAAGGAGAGGTCACCCTGTTGGGAGTTTTTTATAGGCCTCCTAATAGATCTAGGGATGTAGAGGAAAGGATGGCGAAGATGAATCTGGATATGTGTGAAAGTAACAGGGTAGTTATTATGGGAGACTTTAACTTTCCAAATATTGACTGGAAAAGTTATAGTTCGAATACAATAGATGGGTCGTTTTTTGTACAGTGTGTGCAGGAGGGTTTCCTGAAACAATACGTTGACAGGCCAACAAGAGGCGAGGCCACGTTGGATTTGGTTTTGGGTAATGAACCAGGCCAGGTGTTGGATTTGGAGGTAGGAGAGCACTTTGGGGACAGTGACCACAATTCGGTGACGTTTACGTTAATGATGGAAAGGGATAAGTATACACCGCAGGGCAAGAGTTTAGCTGGGGGAAGGGCAATTATGATGCCATTAGACGTGACTTGGGGGGGGGGGATAAGGTGGAGAAGTAGGCTGCAAGTGTTGGGCACACTGGATAAGTGGGGCTTGTTCAAGGATCAGCTACTGCGTGTTCTTGATAAGTATGTACAGGTCAGACAGGGAGGAAGGCGTCGAGCGAGGGAACCGTGGTTTACCAAGGAAGTGGAATATCTTGTTAAGAGGAAGAAGGAGGCCTATGTGTAGATGAAGTGTGAAGTTTCGTTTGGGGCGATGGATAGTTACAAGGCAGCGAGGAAGGATCTAAAGAGAGAGCTAAGACGAGCAAGGAGGGGACATGAGAAGTATTTGGCAGGAAGGATCAAGGAAAACCCCAAAGCTTTCTATAGGTATGTCAGGAATAAGCGAATGACTAGGGAAAGAGTAGGACCAGTCAAGGACAGGGATGGGAAATTGTGTGTGGAGTCTGAAAAGATAGGCGAGATACTAAATGAATATTTTTCGTCATTATTCACTCAGGAAAAAGATAATGTTGTGGAGGAGAATGCTGAGCCCCAGGCTAATAGAATAGATGGCATTGAGGTACGTAGGGAATAGGTGTTGGCAATTCTGGACAGGCTGAAAATAGATAAGTCCCCGGGACCTGATGGGATTTATCCTAGGATTCTCTGGGAGGCCAGGGAAGAGATTGCTTGACCTTTGGCTTTGATTTTTATGTCATCATTGGCTACAGGAATAGTGCCAGAGGACTGGAGGACAGCATATGTTGTCCCTTTGTTCAAAAAGGGGAGCAGAGACAACCCCGGCAACTATAGACTGGTGAGCCTCACGTCTGTAGTGGGTAAAGTCTTGGAGGGGATTATAAGAGACAAGATTTATAATCATCTAGATAGGAATAATATGATCAGGTATAGTCAGCATGGCTTTGTGAAGGGTAGGTCATGCCTCACAAACCTTATTGAGTTATTTGAGAAGGTGACTGAACAGGTAGACGAGGGTAGAGCAGTTGATGTGCTGTATATGGATTTCAGCAAAGCGTTTGATAAGATTCCCCACGGTAAGCTATTGCAAAAAATACGGAGGCTGGGGATCGAGGGTGATTTAGAGATGTGGATCAGAAATTGGTTAGCTGAAAGAAGACAGAGGGTGGTGGTTGATGGGAAATGTTCAGAATGGAGTACAGTCACAAGTGGAGTACCACAAGGATCTGTTCTGGGGCCGTTGCTGTTTGTCATTCTTATCAATGACCTAGAGGAAGGTGCAGAAGGGTGGGGGAGTAAATTTGCAGACGATACTAAAGTCGGTGGTGTTGTAGATAATGTGGAAGATGTAACAGGTTACAGAGGGATTATATAGATCCCTGAAAGTTGCCACCCAGGTTCAGAGGGTTGTGAAGAAGGCCTATGGAGTGTTGGCCTTTATTGGTAGAGGGATTGAGTTCCGGAGTCGGGAGGTCATGTTGCAGCTGTACAGAACCCTGGTACGGCCGCATTTGGAGTATTGCGTACAGTTCTGTTCACCGCATTATAGGAAGGACGTGGAGGCTTTGGAGCGGGTGCAGAGGAGATTTACCAGGATGTTGCCTGGTATAGAGGGAAAATCTTATGAGGAAAGGCTGATGGACTTGAGGTTGTTTTCGTTGGAGAGAAGAAGGTTAAGAGGAGACTTAATAGAGGCATACAAAATGATCAGGGGGTTGGATAGGATGGACAGTGAGAGCCTTCTCCCGCGGATGGATATGGCTGGCACGAGGGGACATAACTTTAAACTGAGGGGTAATAGATATAGGACAGAGGTCAGAGGTAGGTTCTTTACGCAAAGAGTAGTGAGGCCGTGGAATGCCCTACCTGCTACAGTAGTGAACTCGCCAACATTGAGGGCATTTAAAAGTTTATTGGATAAACATATGGATGATAATGGCATAGTGTAGGTTAGATGGCTTTTGTTTCGGTGCAACATCGTGGGCCGAAGGGCCTGTACTGCGCTGTATTGTTCTATGTTCTATGTTCACCCAACCCCAGAGATCACCCAACGCCAGAGATCACCCAACCCAAGAGATCACCCAACCCCAGAGTTCACCCAACCCCAGAGATCACCCTAGCCCAGAGATCAACCAACCCCAGAGATCACCCAAGCCCAGAGATCACCCAAGCCCAAATATCACCCAACCCCAGATATCACCAAACCCCAGAGATCACCAAACCCCAGAGATCACCCAACCCCAGAGATCACCCAAGCCCAGATATCACCCCACCCCAGAGAGGGATGAGTGGGCTGCGGGATTTGGAGACGTCATCAGTCACTGCAACAAATGTCCTTTTGTTGAGATTGTCCTGAGGGCCAACACATACTGCTTGGATTCAGTCCAAGAGTTAGAGTAACTAACTTTTAATCATTGCACCCAATAATCAAAGCGAATATGGAAGAACTAGCTGTTAAAATGGCTCAGATATTTTAATGAATGATTGCCAGTTTCCCAACATTAAATGTCTTTAAACTGGTAAAGTTCTGACGGATCTGGTGCTTTTTAATTGAATTATTTAATTATTTTTTTATGGAAGATTAATCACCTGTTAACATCGTTTATCCCAATAATCAGAGAGAACTTGAATTGATTGTTTGGTCCAATAAACAATTATCTAATTCATTCATTGCGAGGTTGAATTAAATCAGTGAACAGCTCATTATGTTAAAGTCCAACAAGCATTACACAACTAATTGTTATTTGTGCAACATTGATAGAAAATACCAAATTCGTTTCCATCCATTAAACACAGCAAATAACTGAAAACATTTCATTGCATCTTTCACTGTGGTTGTCAAAGGATTGTTCATTGCAATAATCACAGGCGGTTTCTAATTATTGTTCAGACCATAATCAAATTGAGATTGTTATTCAGTGGAATAGAATCTGTAATTCCTGACCACACAACAATAATAGCATCAATTAAAAATGCATTTGTTCAGCTCACAATCCCAATCAATGGGATTCTCCCTCGGCAGCATCCTCCAATTCCGCCGGCAGCGCACCCATGTCGGCGGGTTTCTCGATGGCGTGGGGTGGCCACAATGGGAAACCTCATTGCCCGGCTGCGGGAACGGAGACTCCCGTTGTGGCGGGGGGTGCGCAGCGCCAGATAACGGGGCTGGCGGGACGGAGAATCGGGGACAGGACATTAAACCGATGGTCATTTTCCAAGAGAATTATCATGGCATGTTACTAATTAATCCATTGATCACTAACGGAATGAATACATCGTTTAACTTCCCACAATAATATGTATTGGGAAATATTTTCCATGTCTATGATACCAGCAATTATATCTCAGGATTTAATTCCATTAATCATAGTTGTTCCGTGACTGAATAGTGTGAGAATTCTCTCTGCCTGTTTCTACCAAAGAAAACTGAGCAAATCGGGCAGAACGGTAGCATAGTGGTTACCACTATGACGTCACAGCGCCAGGGTCCCAGGTTCGATTCCCGCTTGGGTCACTGTGTGTGCGGAGTCTGCACGTTCTCCCCGTGTCTGCGTGGGTTTCCTCCGGGTGATCTAATTGTCTCCAACAGTCCAAAGATGTGCAGGTTAGGTGGATTGGCCATGATAAATTGCTCTTAGGATAGATGGGGTTACTGGGTTATGGGGATAGGGTGGACGTGTAGGCTTGGGTAGGGTGCTCTTTGCAAGAGCCACGGCAGACTCGATGGGCCGAATGGCCGCCTTCTGCACTATATATTCTATGATTTATGATCTATGAAATCCAATGATGAAGGCACGATGACATCATGTTTGCACAACATTGATAGAAAGCATCACGTTCTTTTTCAGTCCATTAAACACAGTAAATAACCAAACACATTTAATTGCAGCATTGAATGTGATTATTGAACGATTGATTCTTCCAGTAATCACAGGCGTAAAGAAATATTGTTAGACAATATTCATACTAAGATTGTTCTTTCAAATAGAGTCAGTAATTCCTGACCTCACTACAATAACACAATAAATTGAACATAGACATTTCTGCTCACAATTAACTAAACTGTGATTATCTTTCTATAGAATCATCATGCCAGGAACATGATTATTTTCAGTCCAATGATTACTGAATATATCTAGAAATCTTTATACTTTTCACAATAATATGCATTTGGAAATGTCCATGAGTATCAGAAATTATCTTTCAGTTTTTAAATCCATGAATTACTAGAAATATCGCTGCTATGTGGTGGAATACAATGTGATCTCTCTGCCTGTTTCTACTGAAGACGTCTCAGCAATTTGAATGATGGAATCCGGGAAGTAATGAGCTGAAAAACAATTATATATTGTGTCACATATTTATTTTAATTATTGATCCTACCTGACTGCCGCAACTGGATAACTACAAACTCCCGCTGGTGTTGTTGGGGAGACCGGTCCTTTTGGTTCCCTTCTGTATCCTCTAATGTTTCTCCTCGGGAAAATACTGACTGTTTCACAATAAGAGAGTGATCAACCATTGTTTCCATTTATTATTTATCAATTAGAGTCTGTTCCCCAGGTTTAATGGACTAATCAATGCCGGGGTCTAATGCGATGGTTAAGATTGGAGCTGGCCGATTGTAGGAGAATCAAACCCTGCCATGGCCTTGCTGATTTATTTCTCAGTATTACACAGCAGATCCATAGCTCTCCGTGATACCGACACTCTCCCAATTCTTCAGGATTCCTGATTTGAAGGCGGCACAGTAGCACAGAGGCGTGAAGCCTGTTGCTTCACAGCACCAGGGTCCCAGGTTCGATTCCCGGCTTGGGTCACTGTCTGTGCGGAGTCTGCACGTTCTCCCCGTGTCTGCGTGGGTTTGCTCCTGGTGCTCTGAGGATTACTCACATGATTACTCCCTGTGCCACGTGACAGTGAGGCCAGAAATAAGAGGATAGTGCAGCTAAACACGTGGCTAAACTGGTGGTGTAGGAGGGAGGATTTCAGATTTCTGGGCCATTGGGCTATCTTCCGGGACAGGTGGGACCTGGACAAGAAGGGCGGGCAGCATCTAAACTGTAGGGGCATCACTATCCTCGCTGGGAGGTTGCGCACATTGATATTGGCTGGGAGGATGTGATGGGAATCACAGAGACGTGGCTGCAAGGTGATCAGGGCTTGCATCAAAATATGCAAGTGTTCTATTGAAAGGACTGACAGATGGGCAAAGGGAGCGGGGTTGCATTGTTAGTGAGGAATGAAGTTAAATCGATAGCAAGGAGCGATATAGGATCAGAAGGCATAGAATCTCTGAGGGCAGAGTTGCGGAATCGAATGGATAAAAAGACCCTGATGGGAGTTATTTGCAGGGCCCCTAGCAGTAGGCAGGATGTGGAGCAGAAATTAAATCAGGAGATAGAAAAGGCATGTAAAAAAGGCAATATTACAATAATCATGGTGGACTTCAATATGCAGGTAGACTGGGAAAATCAGGTTGGGCGTGGATCCCAAGGAAAGGAATTTGTGGAAAGTCTAAGAGATGTTTTTTGTTTGGAGCAGCTTGTGACAGAGCCGACTAGGGAACAGGCAATTCTGGATTTGGTGATGTGTAATGAAGCAGACTTGATTAGGAACTTAAGGTGAAGGAACCCTTAGGCAGCAGTGACCACAATATGCTGGAATTTACCCTGCAGTTTGAGAGGGAGAAGCTGCAATCAGATGTAACGGTATTACAATTAAATAGGGGCAACTGAAAAGACATGAGGGAGGAGCTGGCCAGAGTTGATTGGAAAAGGAGCCCAGCAGGGAAGACAGTGGAACAGCAATGGCAGGAGTTTTGGGGGGCTATTCGGGAGGAACAACAGAATTTCATCCCAAGGAGGAGGAAACATGCTTAGGGGAGAACAAGGAGTCCATGGCTGACGAGGGAAGTCAAGGACAGCGGTAACGCAAAATAAAAAGCATACAATGTGGCGAGGAATAGTGGGATGCCAGAAGATTGGGAAGCCATTAATAGCGAGCAGAGGACAATTGAAAAAGCAATAAACGAGGAGGAGATGAAGTATGAGTGCAAGCTGGTTAGTAATGTAAAAGACGATAGGAAGATATTTTTTCAATATATAAAAGGTAAGGGAGAGACAAGAAAAAGACATTGGACCACTGTAAAATGTGATTTGGGAAGTAATAACAGGTATAACTGTATAGTTACTTTGCACCAGTCTTCACGGTGGAAGACACCAGTGGGATGTCAGAGCTCCAGGAGAGCCAGGGGGCAGAGGTGAGTGCCGTGGCCATCACTAAGGAGAAGGTTCTGCGGAAACTGAAAGGTCTGAAGGTGGATGAATGACCTGGACCGGATGGACTACATCCCAGGGTTCTAAAAGAGATAGCTGAGGAGATTGTGGAGGCAGTGGCGGGAATCTTTCAGGAATCAATGAAGGCAGAAAGGGTCCCAGAGGAATGGAAAGTACTAGTTTAGCGCCGCTGTTTGAGAAGGGAGGGAGGCAGAAGGCGGGAAATTAAAGTCCGGTTAGCCTGACTTCGGTCATTGGTAAGATTTTAGATCCATTATTAAGGATGAGATTGCGGAGTACTTGGAAGTGCATGGTAAAATAGGACTGAGCCAGCACGGCTTCGTCAAGTGGAGGTCATGTCTGACAAATCTGTTAGAGTTCTTTGAGGAAGTAACAAGGAAGTTAGACAAACGAGAACCAGTGGACGTGATTTATTTAGATTTCCAGAGGGCCTTTGACATGGTGCCGCATAGGAGATTGTTAAATAAGTTAAGAGCCCATGGTGTTCAGGGTAATATCCTGGGATGGAAAAAGAATTGGCTGACTGGCAGAAGGCAGAGAGTGGGAATAAAGGGGTATTTTCCAGGATGGCAGCCGGTGACTAGTGGTGTGCCTCAGGGGTCTGTGCTGGGACCACAACGTGCCACAATATAGATTAATGATCTGGAAGAAGGATCCGAAGGCAGTGTTGCAGAGTTTGCCGATGATGCGAAGATCTGTAGAGGGACAGGTAGTATTGAGGAAGCGGGGGGTGGGAGGGTGGGGAGGGGGGTGGGCGGGGGCTGCGGAAATACTTTGAAGTTAGGAGACTGTGCAAAGAATTGGCAGATGGAATACAATGTGGAAAAGCGTGAGGTAATGCACTTTGGAAGGAGGAATGGAGGCATTGACTATTTTCCAAATGTGGGAATGCTTCGGAAAGCAGAAGCACAAAGGGACTTGGGAGGCCTTGTTCACGATTCTCTTAAGGTTAACGTGCAGGTTCAGTCGGCAGTTAGGAAGGCAATTGTAATGTTAGCATTCATGTCGAGAGGGTGAGAGTACAAGCGCAAGGATGTACTTCTGACGCTGTCTCAGGCTCTGGTCAGACCTCATTTGGCGTATTGTGAGCAGTTTTGGCACCGTATCTGAAGAAGGATATGGTTCTCTTGGAAAGGATCCAGAGGAGGTTCACTAGAACTATCCCTGGAATGAAGAGCTTGTCGTATGAGAACGGTTGAGGACTCTGGGTCTGTACTCGTTGGAGTTTAGAAGGATGAGGGGGATCTTATTGAAACTTCCAGGATACTGCGAGGCCTGGATAGAGTGGTCGTGGACAGGATGTTTCGACTTGCATGAAAAACGAGAACCAGAAGACACCATCTCAGACTAACGGGACGATGCTTTAAAACAGAGATGTGGAAGAATGTCTTCAGCCAGAGGGTACTGAATCTGTGGAACTCTTTGCCACAGAAGGCTGTGGAGGCCAAATCACTGAGTGTCTTTAAGACAGAGACAGATAGGATCTTGGTTAATAAGGAGATATGGGGTTATGGGGAGAAGGTGAGAAGGTCGAAGAATGAGGATGAGAAACATATCAGCCATGATTGAATGGCGGAGCAGGCTCGCTGGGCCTAGTGACCAAGTTCAGCTCCTGTGTCTTATGGTCTTATGGCCGTAAATGTCCAACTCGGTTTGAAATATGGCTTTGGTTGTCTGCCTCCATTATTCTTACAGAAAATGAGGTAATGAAAGGATGTGAGGAACAAGCGGGAAATGGCATTGAGGCCGAAGCTGAGCAGTGATTAAATTGAATGGTGGAGGAGGTGTGAGTGACCGTGTAGTCTCCCCATGTTGCCATTTGTTTTCAGTTCCGGCTCTGCATTACTCGCTGATGAATGTAGCTGCATGATCATATATTTCAGTTACATCTTTCCAACAGATATTTATATTGTTCATGGAAACAGTTCATTTACATCCAGATTATCCAACATTTTATCATCTTAAATGTGTGGAGCGAATCTCTCCTCATCGTCTTTTATTCCAAATAACCCAACTCCAGCCAATCTAATCATCCCTAACGGAAAACTGCTTCTAAACGATTCACACAGCGAGTGATTCTGATCTGGTCTGCACGGCCTGGGACACTGGTACCGGCAGATACAACAGTGGTTGCACAGAGAATGGTAGGAGTGACAGAAATCAAATGTATGTCTCCAGGGAAAGGGCGCTCCAGTCGGATTGAATGATCTGCTCAAATATAGAGCCGCTGAGGTCAAACGGAATCAATGTCCTCCTTCGGTACTTCAACCAGTTTTAATGCTTTGGATGTCTTCTGGCTCTGAGATGATGCGGACCAGCACCTGCAGGTTCCCTCCAAGTTCCCCACCACCGCGAGTATTCTCACTGTAATCCTTTCTATTCACTGTGTCCATGTGTGAACCCAGCGCCCGCATTAGCTCACTGCTTACTTCGCAGCATCAACTTCATTGTAAGTTCCAATCTGTCTGACCCTGGGCGCTGCCTGTGCTGTTAATATTGAAAACATCTGTGTTGCTCCCAATAAAAGCAGACGCACATTTAATAATTAGAGGAAGGTCTATCTTTTCTGAGGTTGCTTTACAATTATTTTTAAAAACGGCTGTGCCACGTGTTTGCTTTCTGGCCTCTCACTGGGGAAAGACAAGTTATATTCCAGCTCTGCACAATAACTGACCTATCACTCACTGTCAATCATTCACAACTTAAATGGTGGAATACTGCATGAAGGAGATTTACTCCGTACAAAGTCTTACAACACCAGGTTAAAGTCCAACAGGTTTGTTTCGATGTCACTAGCTTTCGGAGCGCTGCTCCTTCCTCAGTTGAATGAAGAGGTATGTTCCAGAAACACATATATAGACAAATTCAAAGATGCCAAACAATGCTTGGAATGCGAGCATTAGCAGGTGATTAAATCTTTACAGATCCAGAGATGGGGTAACCCCAGGTTAAAGAGGTGTGAATTGTACCAAGCCAGGACAGTTGGTAGGATTTCACAGGCCAGATGGTGGGGGATGAATGTAATGCGACATGAATCCCAGGTCCCGGTTGAGGCCGCACTCATGTGTGCGGAACTTGGCTATAAGTTTCTGCTCGGCGATTCTGCGTTGTCGCGGGTCCTGATGGCCGCCTTGGAGAACGCTTACCCGGAGATCAGAGGCTGAATGCCCTTGACTGCTGAAGTGTTCCCCGACTGGAAGGGAACATTCCTGCCTGATGATTGTTGCGCGATGTCCGTTCATTCGTTGTCGCAGCGTCTGCATGGTCTCGCCAATGTACCACGCTTCGGGACATCCTTTCCTGCAGCGTATGAGGTAGACAACGTTGGCCGAATCGCACGAGTATGTACCGCGTACCTGGTGGGTGGTGTTCTCACGTGTAATAGTGGTATCCATGTCGATGATCTGGCACGTCTTGCAGAGATTGCCATGACAGGGTTGTGTGGTGTTGTGGTCACTGTTCTGAAGACTGGGTAGTTTGCTGCAAACAATGGTTCATTTGAGGTTGCGCGGTTGTTTGAAGGCAAGTAGTGGGGGTGTGGGGATGACCTTGGCAAGGTGTTCATCGTCATCAATGAGGTGTTGAAGGCTGTGAAGAAGATTACGTAGTTTCTCCGCTCTAGGGAAGTACTGGACGACGAAGGGTATTCTGTCGGTTGTGTCCCATGTTTGTCTTCAGAGGAGGCCGGTGCGGTTTTTCGCTGTGGCGCGTTGGAACTGTCGATCGATGAGTCGAGTGCCATATCCCGTTCGTACGAGGGTATCTTTCAACGTCTGTAGATGTCTGTTACGCTCCTCCTCGTCTGAGCAGATCCTGTGTATACGGAGCGCTTGTCCATAGGGGATGGCTTCTTTAATGTGTTTAGCGTGGAAGCTGGAGAAGTGGAGCATCGTGAGGTTATCCGTGGGCTTGCGGTGAAGCGAAGTGCTGAGGTGACCGTCCTTGATGGAGACGAGTGTGTCCAAGAATGCAACTGATTTTGGAGAGTAGTCCATGGTGAGTCTGATGGTTGGATGGAACTTATTAATGTCATCGTGTAGTCGTTTCAGTGATTCTTCGCCGTGGGTCCAAAGGAAAAAAATGTCATCGATGTATCTGGTGTATAACGTCGGTTGAATGTCCTGTGCGGTGAGTAGGTCCTGTTCAAACTTATGCATGAATATGTTGGCGTATTGGGGTGCGAATCTGGTCCCCATGGCTGTTCCGTGCGTCTGCATAAATAACTTGTTGTCGAAGGTGAAGACATTGTGATCCAGAATGAAGCGGATGAGTTGCAGAATTGCGTCTGGAGATTGGCAGTTGTCGGTGTTGAGTACTGAGGCTGTTGCAGCAATGCCGTCGTCATGGGGGATGCTGGTGTAGAGTGCCGAGACGTCCATTGTGACGAGGAATGTTCCTGGTTCAACTGGTCCATGGGTGCTGAGTTTCTGTAGGAAGTCCGTCGTGTCGCGACAGAAGCTGGGCGTACCTTGTACGATGGGTTTCAAGATGCCCTCGATGTAGCCAGAGAGGTTGTCACACAGGGTCCCATTGCCTGAAACGATAGGGCGGCCTGGTGTGTTGGCCTTATGTATTTTCAAGAGGCAGTAGAGATCTCCAATGCGGGGAGTACGTGGGATGAGAGCACGTAGGGTGCTCTGAAGATCTGGATCCAAGGTCTTGATCAGTCTGTTAAGTTGGCGGATGTGTTCCTTGGTCGGATCTGCGGGTTTCTGTCTGTAGTGTTCTTGGTTGTTCAGTTGTCGGTATACTTCTTTGCAGTAGTCCGTTCTGTTCAGTACGACAGTGCCCCCCCCCCTCCCCTTTGTCTGCTAGTTTGATGACGATGCTGTGGTTGGTCTTGAGAGCGCGGATGGCATTGCGTTGTGCTTGGGTGACGTTCGGCTTGTCTTCTGAATGCGACTGATGAATCTGGCATTGACGCGACTCCTGACGGCTTGAGCACACATGTCGAGTCTAAGGCAGCGGCCTTCCGGAGGGGTCCAATTCGACTCTTTCCTCTTCGGTTGCCGCACCACAGATCTCTCGGTTAGCTGTTCCGGTTCATTGGTAGTCTGCTTGGGTTCGCTGTTGGCCTCTTGGGGTCTGTGGAAGAATTCCCGGAGCCTCATTCGCCTGATGAATTCCTCCGTGTCTGCCGCGAGACTGATGGGGTCCATTTTGGTGGTGGTGCAGAAATTGAGCCCTCTGCTGAGGACTTCGATTTTTTTTCGCTGTTGGCCTCTTGGGGTCTGTGGAAGAATGACACACTCGTCTCCATCATGGCCGGCCACCTCAGCACTTCGCTTTACCGCAAACCCACGGATAACCTCATGATGCTCCACTTCTCCAGCTTCCACCCGAAACACATTAAAGAAGCCATCCCCTATGGACAAGCGCTCCGTATACACAGGATCTGCTCAGGCGAGGAGGAGCGTAACAGACATCTACAGACGTTGAAAGATGCCCTCGTACGAACGGGATATGGCACTCGACTCATCGATCGACAGTTCCAACGCGCCACAGCGAAAAACCGGACCGACCTCCTCAGAAGACAAACATGGGACACAACCGACAGAATACCCTTCGTCGTCCAGTACTTCACCGGAGCGGAGAAACTACGTTATCTTCTTCACAGCCTTCAACACGTCATTGATGACGATGAACATCTTGCCAAGGTCATCCCCACACCCCCACTACTTGCCTTCAAACAACCGCGCAACCTCAAACGAACCATTGTGTGCAGCAAACTACCCAGTCTTCAGAACAGTGACCACGACACCACACAACCCTGTCATGGCAATCTCTGCAAGACATGCCAGATCATCGACATGGATACCACTATTACACGTGAGAACACCACCCACCAGGTACGCGGTACATACTCGTGCGACTCGGCCAACGTTGTCTACTTCATACGCTGCAGGGAAGGATGTCCCGAAGCGTGGTACATTGGCGAGACCATGCAGACGCTGCGACAACGAATGAACGGACATCGCGCAACAATCACCAGGCAGGAATGTTCCCTTCCAGTCGGGGAACACTTCAGCAGTCAAGGGCATTCAGCCTCTGATCTCCGGGTAAGCGTTCTCCAAGGCGGCCTTCAGGACCCGCGACAACGCAGAATCGCCGAGCAGAAACTTATAGCCAAGTTCCGCACACATGAGTGCGGCCTCAACCGGGACCTGGGATTCATGTCGCATTACATTCATCCCCCACCATCTGGCCTGCGAAATCCTACCAACTGTCCTGGCTTGGTACAATTCACACCTCTTTAACCTGGGGTTACCCCATCTCTGGATCTGTAAAGATTTAATCACCTGCTAATGCTCGCATTCCAAGCATTGTTTGGCATCTTTGAATTTGTCTATATATGTGTTTCTGGAACAGACCATTTACCTGAGGAAGGAGCAGCGCTCCGAAAGCTAGTGACATCGAAACAAACCTGTTGGACTTTAACCTGGTGTTGTAAGACTTCGTAATGTGCTCACCCCAGTCCAACGCCGGCATCTCCACATCGAGATTTACTCCAGTATCTGATTTTACAATTTAGGAACAAGTTTGTTTACTCAGCAAATGTATTAATCGGGATTGTGTTTCCCACATGATACCCAGTTCCCCATATCTCCAAGAACACCCCCTCGCACTCTCTCTCTCCCTTGCATTCCCTCCCTCTCTCACCCTCCCTCTATCACACTCTCTCCCTCGCTCACACTCTCTCCCTCACAACAAACCCTCCCTCTCCCACACTGTCTCCCTCTCTCACACACTCTCCCTCTCTCACACTCCCTCCCTATCTCACAGTGTCTCACTCTCTCACAGTGTCTCACTCTCTCACACCCTCTCACTCTCTCACCCTCCCTCTGTCACCCTCCCTCTCTCACACTCTCTCCCTCTCTCACACTCCCTCTCTCACACACTCTCGCTCTCTCACACACTCTCGCTCTCTCACCCTCCCTCTCTCACCCTCCATCTCTGACACTTTCTCCCACTCTCATACTCCCTCCCTCTCTCACACTCTCTCCCTCTCACACAATCCCTCCCTCTCTCACAGTGTCTCACTCTCTTACACTCTCTCAGTCTCTCACCCACCCTCTCTCACCCTCCATCTCTCACCCTTCCTCTCTCTCTCACACTCTCTCCCTCTCCCACACTGTCTCTCTCTCTCACACACTCTCTCCCTCTCTCACACTCCCTTCCTCTCTCACAGTGTCTCACTCTTTCACACTCTCTCACTCTCTCACCCTCCCTCTCTCAGACTTTCTCCCACTCTCCAACTCTCTCCCTCTCTCACACTCTGTCCCTCTCGCACACTATAACCCTGTCACCCACTCCCTCCCTCTCTCACACTCTGTACCACTCTCACACTCTGTCCCTCTCGCACACTCTAACCCTCTCTTGCACTCTCTTAATATCTCCCCTTTCGCTCTCTCTCTCTCTCTTGTACTCTCTCCCTCTCTTGCACTCTCACCGTCTTTCACAATCTCCCCTCTCACACTCTCTCCCTCTGACACATTATCTACCTCACTCACCCTCCCTCTCTCCCACTGTCTCCCTCTCTCCTACTCTGTCTACCTCTCAGACTATCTCCCTCTCTCACACTCTCTTCCTGTCTAACACACTCTCCCTGTCTCACTCACTCTCCCTTTCTCACACTCTCTCCCTCTCTCACACTCCCTCCCTCTCTGACGCTCTATCCCTCTCTCACACTCCCTCCATCACTCACACTCCCTCCCTCTCTCGCACAATCCCTCTCTCACACTCCCTCCACCTCTCACACTCTCTCCCTCTCTCACACTTCCTCCACCTCCCACACTCCTTCCATTTCTCACACTCCCTCTCTCAAATTCCTGCCTCTCTCATACTTTCTTCTTCATTGATACTCACTCCCACTCTCCCACTCTCTCGAACACATTTCCTTTGTCTCACACTTATCCCTCTCTCACATTCTGTCCCTCTCTTGCACCCCCTCCTTCTCTCTCTCTCTGCTCCATGTCTTCCTCTCTCCCTCTCTCACATCTTTAGACACTTTCCCCCTCTCTCTCTCCATTCCTATATCTCTCTCCCTCCATGCCTCCCTCCCTCTCACACAACTCCCTCACTCCTCACTGACACTTTCTCTCACACACTTTCCGTCTCTCACACTTTCTCTCACACTCTTTCCCTCCCTCACACTTTCTCTCACACTCTTTCCCTCTCTCACACATTCTCTCACACTCTTTCCCTCTCTCATATTTTCTCTCACTCCCTTTCCCTCTCACACTTTCTCTCAAACTCTATCCCTCTCTCACACTTTCTCTCACACTCGTTCCCTCTCTCACACTTACTCTCACACTCTTTCCCTCTCTCACACTTTCTCTCACACTCTTTCCCTCTCTCACACTTTCCCTCTCTCAGGCTTTCTCTCACACTCTCCCTCTCTCACACTTTCTCTCACACTCTTTCCCTCTTTCACAATTACTCTGACTCTCTTTCCCTCTCTCACACTTTCTCTCACTCTCTTTCCCGCTCTCATACCTTCTCTCACTCTCTTTCCCTCTCTCACACTTTCTCTCACTCTCTTCCCCCTTCACACTTTCTCACACTCTTTCCCTCTCTCACACTTTCTCTCACACTCTTACCCTCTCTCACACTTACTCTCACACTCTTTCCCTCTCTCACACTTTCTCTCACACTCTTTCCCTCTCTCACACTTTCCCTCTCTCAGACTTTCTCTCTCACTCCCCCTCTCTCAAACTTTCTCTCACTCTATTTCCCTCTCTCACACTTTCTCTCACACTCTTCCCCTCTTTCACAATTACTCTGACTCTCTTTCCCTCTCTCACACTTTCTCTCACTCTCTTTCCCGCTCTCATACTTTCTCTCACTCTCTTTCCCTCTCTCACACTTTCTCTCACTCTCTTCCCCCCTTCACACTTTCTCACACTCTTTCCCTCTCTCACACTTTCTCTCACACTCTTTACCTCTCCCACACTTTCTCTCACACTCTCTCCCCCTCATACATTGTCTCACAATATTTTCCTCGCCCACTTCCTCAGTCACTCTGTAGCTCTCTCCTTTATTTATGTCTCAGATTATGTTAGTATTTTATACACCATCCTTCTCGCCTAATCTGCCTCCCTCATCCACGCACCCTCTCGGTTTCCACTCTCTGCTTTCCTTTCTCTCAGACAATCGACCTCATTCTCCCGTTTTATCCTTTATTTCTCCAACACTCTTTCCCTCCCAATATATCTCCTCCCACCCTCTTTCTCTCTCAGCCTGTCTTCTATGAGCACATCTCACAGACCAGTTCTCTCTTCCTCCACATCTCACGACGCCTCTCCCCCAGTTGAAGTGTGTGTATCAGATGGACGGCAGGTATCAGTTAAAGACGGGGTATCAGTTTTCACAGCTGACTATGTTTTAATGCTGCTCTCTGAGGTGATGAGTTTGTATCTGCTGCAGCCTCTGAGTTTTCTGAGGATCCAAAGATTCTAAACGTTTTCTTAGTTTGAAGGGCTGAATCAGATTTAGATCTGGGATCACATACTTTGTGCTTTAAATTGTTCCAGATTTTGTAGACATTGACATTTTCTACTTAAGCTCAAACAGAAACTACTGAAATGAAATAAAGGAATGGTCAAAGTTACAGAGGCAGCTACACCCCAGAGTGCAGTGGAACCACCCAGAGAAACACACTGACAATTGGAACTGAATCACTGAATGGTCACATGTTACAGAGGCAGCTACATCCCAGAGTGCAGTGGATCCAGCCGGAGAAATACACTGACAATTGGACCTGAATCACTGATTGGTCACAGTTACAGAGGCAGCTTCATCCCAGAGTGCAGTAGACCCACCCAGAGAAACACACTGACAATCGGAACTGATTCACTGAATGGTCACAGTTCCACAGGCAGCTAATTCCAAGAGTGCAGTGGAACCGCTCAGAGAGACAAACTGATTATTGGAACTGAATCACTGAATGGTCACAGTTACAGAAGCAGCTACACCCCAGAGTGCAGTGGAACCACACAGAGAAACACACTGACAATTGGAACTGAATTACTGAATGGTCACTGTTACAGAGGCAGCTACACCCCAGAGTGCAGTGGAACCATCCAGAGAAACACACTGACAATTGGAACTGAATCACTGAATGGTCACATGTTACAGAGGCAGCTACATCCCAGAGTGCAGTGGAACCAGCCGTTGAAAAACACAGACAATTGGACCTGAATCACTGATTGGTCACAGTTACAGAGGCAGCTTCATCACAGAGTGCAGTGGACCCACCCAGAGAATCACACTGACATATTTGGAACTGAATCACTGAATGGTCACAGTTACAGAGGCAGCTACACCCCAGAGTGCAGTGGAACCACCCAGAGAAACACACTGACAATTGGAACGGAATCACTGAATGGTCACAATTACAGAGGCAGCTACACCCCAGAGTGCAGTGGAACCATCCAGAGAAACACACTGCCAATTGGAACTGAATCACTGAATGGTCACATGTTACAGAGGCAGCTACATCCCAGAGTGCAGTGGAACCAGCCGGAGAAATACACTGACAATTGGACCTGAATCACTGATTGGTCACAGTTACAGAGGCAGCTTCATCACAGAGTGCAGTGGACCCACCCAGAGAATCACACTGACATATTTGGAACTGAATCACTGAATGGTCACAGTTACAGAGGCAGCTACACCCCAGAGTGCAGTGGAACCACCCAGAGAAACACACTGACAATTGGAACGGAATCACTGAATGGTCACAATTACAGAGGCAGCTACACCCCAGAGTGCAGTGGAACCATCCAGAGAAACACACTGCCAATTGGAACTGAATCACTGAATGGTCACATGTTACAGAGGCAGCTACATCCCAGAGTGCAGTGGAACCAGCCGGAGAAATACACTGACAATTGGACCTGAATCACTGATTGGTCACAGTTACAGAGGCAGCTTCATCACAGAGTGCAGTGGACCCTCCCAGAGAATCACACTGACATATTTGGAACTGAATCACTGAATGGTCACAGTTACAGAGGCAGCTACACCCCAGAGTGCAGTGGATGCACCCAGAGAAAGACACTGACAATTGGAACTGAATTACTGAACGGTCACAGTTACAGAGGCAGCTAAATCCCAGAGTGCAGTGGAACCACCCGGAAAAGCACACTGACAATGGGAACTGAATCGCTGAATGTTCACAGTTACAGAGGCAGCTAATTCCCAGAGTGCAGTGGAACCGCCCAGAGAGACACACTGACAATTGGAACTGAATCACTGAATGGTCACAGTTACAGAGGCAGCTACGCCCCAGAGTGCAGTGGAACCACCCAGAGAAACACACTGACAATTGGAACTGAATCACTGAATGGTCACATGTTACAGAGGCAGCTACATCCCAGAGTGCAGTGGAACCAGCCGGAGAAATACACTGACAATTGGACCTGAATCACTGATTGGTCACAGTTACAGAGGCAGCTTCATCACAGAGTGCAGTGGACCCACCCAGAGAAACACACTGACAATTGGAACTGAATCACTGAATGGTCACAGTTACAGAGGCAGCTTCATCCCAGAGTGCAGTGGACCCACCCAGAGAAACACACTGACAATTGGAACTGAATCACTGAATGGTCACAGTTACAGAGGCAGCTTCATCCCAGAGTGCAGTGGACCCACCCAGAGAAACACACTGACAATTGGAACTGAATCACTGAATGGTCACAGTTACAGAGGCAGCTTCATCCCAGAGTGCAGTGGACCCACCCAGAGAAACACACTGACAATTGGAACTGAATCACTGAATGGTCACAGTTCCACAGGCAGCTAATTCCCAGAGTGCAGTGGAACCGCTCAGAGAGACAAACTGACAATTGGAACTGAATCACTGACTGGTCACAGTTACAGAAGCAGCTACACCCCAGAGTGCAGTGGAACCACACAGAGAAACACACTGACAATTGGAACTGAATTACTGAATGGTCACAGTTACAGAGGCAGCTACACCCCAGAGTGCAGTGTAACCATCCAGAGAAACACACTGACAATTGGAACTGAATCACTGAATGGTCACATGTTACAGAGGCAGCTACATCCCAGAGTGCAGTGGAACCAGCCGGTGAAAAATACTGACAATTGGACCTGAATCACTGATTGGTCACAGTTACAGAGGCAGCTTCATCACAGAGTGCAGTGGACCCACCCAGAGAATCACACTGACATATTTGGAACTGAATCACTGAATGGTCACAGTTACAGAGGCAGCTACACCCCAGAGTGCAGTGGAACCACCCAGAGAAACACACTGACAATTGGAACGGAATCACTGAATGGTCACAATTACAGAGGCAGCTACACCCCAGAGTGCAGTGGAACCATCCAGAGAAACACACTGCCAATTGGAACTGAATCACTGAATGGTCACATGTTACAGAGGCAGCTACATCCCAGTGTGCAGTGGAACCAGCCGGAGAAATACACTGACAATTGGACCTGAATCACTGATTGGTCACAGTTACAGAGGCAGCTTCATCACAGAGTGCAGTGGACCCACCCAGAGAATCACACTGACATATTTGGAACTGAATCACTGAATGGTCACAGTTACAGAGACAGCTGCATCCCAGAGTGCTGTGGACTCACCCAGTGAAACACACTGACAATTGGAACTGAATCACTGAATGTTCACAGTTACAGAGGCAGCTAATTCCCTGAGTGCAGTGGAACCGTCCAGAGAGACACACTGACAATTGGAACTGAATCACTGAATGGTCACAGTTACAGAGGCAGCTACACCCCAGAGTGCTGTGGAACCGCCAAGAGAAACACACTGACAATTGGAACTGAATCACTGAATGGTCACAGTTACAGAGGCAGCTACACCCCAGAGTGCAGTGGATGCACCCAGAGAAAGACACTGACAATTGGAACTGAATTACTGAACGGTCACAGTTACAGAGGCAGCTACATCCCAGAGTGCAGTGGAACCACCCGGAGAAACACACTGACAATGGGAACTGAATCGCTGAATGTTCACAGTTACAGAGGCAGCTAATTCCCAGAGTGCAGTGGAACCGCCCAGAGAGACACACTGACAATTGGAACTGAATCACTGAATGGTCACAGTTACAGAGGCAGCTACGCCCCAGAGTGCAGTGGAACCACCCAGAGAAACACACTGACAATTGGAACGGAATCACTGAATGGTCACAATTACAGAGGCAGCTACACCCCAGAGTGCAGTGGAACCATCCAGAGAAACACACTGCCAATTGGAACTGAATCACTGAATGGTCACATGTTACAGAGGCAGCTACATCCCAGAGTGCAGTGGAACCAGCCGGAGAAATACACTGACAATTGGACCTGAATCACTGATTGGTCACAGTTACAGAGGCAGCTTCATCCCAGAGTGCAGTGGACCCACCCAGAGAAACACACTGACAATTGGAACTGAACCACTGAATGGTCAAAGTTACAGAGACAGCTCCATCCCAGAGTGCTGTGGACCCACCCAGAGAAACACACTGGCAATTGGAACTGAATCAATGAATGGTCACAGTTACAGAGGCAGCTACACCCCAGAGTGCAGTGGAACCATCCAGAGAAACACACTGCCAATTGGAACTGAATCACTGAATGGTCACATGTTACAGAGGCAGCTACATCCCAGAGTGCAGTGGAACCAGCCGTAGAAATACACTGACAATTGGACATGAATCACTGATTGGTCACAGTTACAGAGGCAGCTTCATCCCAGAGTGCAGTGGACCCACCCAGAGAAACACACTGACAATTGGAACTGAATCACTGAACGGTCACAGTTACAGAGGCAACTACACACCAGAGTGCAGTGGACCCACCCAGAGAAACACACTGACAATTGGAACTGAATCACTGAATGGTCACAGTTACAGAGGAAGCTAAACCCCAGAGTGCAGTGGAACCACCCAGAGAAACACACTGACAATTGGAACTGAATCACTGAATGGTCACAGTTACAGAGGCAGCTAAACCCCAGAGTGCAGTGGAACCGCCCAGAGAAACACACTGACAATTGGAACTGAATCACTGAATGGTCACAGTTACAGAGGCAGCTACACCCCAGAGTGTAGTGGAAACACCCGGAGAGACACACTGACAATTGGAACTGAATCACTGAATGGTCGCAGTTACAGAGGCAGCTACACCCCAGAGTGCAGTGGACCAACCCAGAGAAACACACTGACAATTGGAACTGAATCACTGAATGGTCACAGTTACAGAGACAGCTACACCCCAGAGTGCAGTGGAACCACCCAGAGAAACACACTGACAATTGGAACTGAATCACTGAATGGTCACAATTACAGAGGCAGCTACACCCCAGAGTGCAGTGGAACCACCCAGAGAAACACACTGACAATTGGAACTGAATCACTGAATGGTCACAGTTACAGAGGCAGCTACATCCCAGAGTGATGTGGAACCACCCATAGAAACACACTGACAATTGGAACTGAATCACTGAATGGTCACAGTTACAGAGGCAGCTACACCCCAGAGTGCAGTGGAACCACCCATAGAAACACACTGACAATTGGAACTGAATCACTGAATGGTCACAGTTACAGAGGCAGCTACATCCCAGAGTGATGTGGAACCACCCATAGAAACACACTGACAATTGGAACTGAATCACTGAATGGTCACAGTTACAGAGGCAGCTACATCCCAGAGTGATGTGGAACCACCCATAGAAACACACTGACAATTGGACCTGAATCACTGAATGGTCAGAGTTACAGAGGCAGCAACATAGGCGTCATTTAGTCACATGTAATGGACAGGGATGTTGCACTTGTACTATATTAAACTGATAATAGTGTGACAAAAATAATAGGTAAAGCAAGAAACTTGACTCACACAGAACCGGTTGGCAGAAAGGAATTCAGCAGGAATGAAGAATTTAAGAAATTCATTCCAAATGTCTGAGGAATGGTACTTTTGCAGACGGTAAAGGGAATTCGAGGGCGAGATCAAGCCGATGTCCAGGGAGGTATCTGCCTACCGTTTTATGAAGGACATCTCTTGCTTCATATCATTTGGTCAGGTAGGTGTGAATTGAAATGAATAAAAAGAGACAGACATCTGGATCGCAGCTCCAGTCTCAGGAAGAAGTGAGCACTCAGCTTCTGGACTGCTATATGTCAGTGAGGGGTTAGACAATATACGATGGAAAAATCGAAGAGATGAGCAATCGCCTTCAGGATGTAACTGAACGAAACTATCAAACGACCTCCTCGCATTCAGGTCAGAAATGGGCCAGCTAATTAATCCAGTATTGAATATACAAAGTCTTCAGGGTTATTGTGTCCAAAATGGATTTCGTTAGCGATAGAGGAAGACAGCACTTTAGAAATGCGACAAAATGTAGCTCATTGCCACTGGAACGGTACTTAAAACAAACAAATTTTAGTCACCTTCAAACATGTCCTTGGTTAGGCTATAATGAGAGACTTCCGTGTGGTTTTAGTGTTCAGGATATCGGGGCGTTTGAGAAGGACCATTGTTTCAGAATATAAAACGATACGTCGAAATTTCTAACTGTGAGGGAAAAATATTTTGACAATTGTGTCTGCAAGGCCGGTGCGACTAATAATGTACAGAACATGGCTACAAAAGTTGTGCAAATGCTTGCAGCGGTGTACCATGCGAAAGGAATATAGACCTTTAAAATTATCAAATAATTACACAGGAGAAAGAAGAACATATTTCAAGTTCCGAAGCTTTTGAAACCTGGAGATCCACAGTTGCCACGGATGGGGAAAATATAACATAGTCTTGTCAATACATTATGGAATGATAACTTGATCTCACATTTCTTTAAATTGAGCATTGTTCACACTCACTCAAAGTTAGGAAGATAAGAATTGCCGAGACTGTTAAATGGCAGCACAATTCTGGAAGAGAGGTGGTCTTCTAGCGTAGAGATTGACATTCCTGTCTCTGAGCCAGAAGAGCAGCGTTATGGTCCCGCCCCACGACCTGATGCTCAAGGAACGTGCTTTGGTAAAGTGGCAAAACAAGTCTAGTGCAAGGCTGAAAACAATCGTTCCAGCACTCTAAAAGCCACACTTGCTGCGTCGTGGCGCCCCTCAAGCTCTAATCCTCTGGCGATAGGCTAGCGACCTGTTCCAGGCAGACCTAGCTGCGGCAACCGACAACTGATTAAAGTCTGCAAAGTGCATCATTAGGTGAAGGATAATAATTAGAAATATTCCATTATGGAACAAAATCAGATATGCAGATACATCTGCAGACCCATGTGGAGACCTGTAAATCAAACAGAATTGTCTATTAATCGTAAATATCCTCATATCGCTGCTAATTATATTATTGATGCATTTGTTTCATTACAACAAATTACTGGTGCATTATTTTTTTCAATTCACCTGAGCATGTTTTCCTGTTTGGTCTGGGGGTTATCATTTATGAACGCACCTCTTAGAAGAACCAGAGCTCACTGATATTTAATTAAATAACACTGAAGGATATATGTGCCATGAACGCAGAACTTGTTCACCAAACATTAGACGGGCAATAATAATTATAATACTCTTTCCGCAACTAGTCTGCACTTTGGCATATTTCCGGCTGTACACGCACATAATTAGAGAAGGAACAGGGCCCTACTTTGTCGCCAGGGGCGCCACTGTATATAAAGACTGACCAGGCGACTCTCACGCTATACTGCCAGCCATTGGCGTGTTTGGAAGGATTTGCGGATTGACACTCAAGGTATTTGACCGCGGTTTGAGCGCAACATCCTTGTCCATCAAGTGCCTGGGTGAAGCGGAGTCAAACCTGTAGCTTCTCGCCCAAAACCAGGGACGCTATCCACCCCGCTACCAGACCTGAGAAGTCGAGCAGAGTCTATGCTTAATAATAATCAATGCAACCGCAACGTAATGAGGTTACGCGCTTATAGCGCATTTATTGAAAGAACGGTGCTTGGGAATACCAGAGAATGATGAATGTAGTAGCAGGGATATTTTTATTTCTAACTTCCATTAGGTTGTTAATATTTGTTTGAATTTGCGCAGCTCCAGAGGAAAGAGATTAACATCAATGCGTAGCCAGTTAAAAGCAAACATTCCAAACAATTATTAAAACTATTTTCTACGAATTGCATTCAAAATTCACACGATAAGGGACTGAAAGCCTCACTTATTTGATAACGAATATAATGTAGAATATATATTTTCCCTACCGTTAATTAGCCACACAAGTACAGTAATATTAATCTTTATTAGTGTCACATGTGGGCTTACATTAACACTGCAATTAAGTTACTTTGAAAACCTCCTCGTCGCTACGTTACGGCGCCTGTTCGGGTACACTGAGGAATAATTCATAATGTCCAATTCACCTGACAAGCTCGTAGTTCGGCCCTAGTGGGAGAAAACCGCTATACTCGGAGCAAACGTTTGCTCAGACAATGACCCAAGCCGGGCACCAAACCCGGGTTCCTGGCAGCGACAGTGCTAACCCTAGTGCGACCGTGTCAGAAACTCTAAATACGTGACCAATGGGGCGTGGTCGCTGTTAGTCATTCGCATTCAGTAAATTTCTGCAAAGCTAGAATTATACAATCGCCTTCCCTTCAGAGAGTTCCTTTCATTGAGAACTAATGGACTGTGCAAACTATTCTACGAAAACAAACTCGGTAATTCAGACTGGTTGTGAGAACAAGCATACTTACTCAAAAATGATGCAAAGGAATAAAGCACAAATAAAGTTTGGGACACTTTACTAATGAAACGAACTATGTGTTTAGATGTCTTTTTAACAGATCGTATGACCAACATGTAACATTAGCATCAACGATAAGCAATAACTCGCTCTTCCGCTCTTCACAATTTCAACCATTTTTCGCACTTACCTGGAACACCAATTACAGCAACGATTGGGTAGAATATTTTATCAATCCGCGCAAATGTGTCCATAGTCGTATGTAAGAAGCAATCTGTTTCTGTCAGTTGAACGCAACGCCTGCGTTTGAATTGCGAGTCCATGCGTTATAGCAAATTCAATTTAAACCCTCACAGATCTCCGTGGAGCCATAGAGATTGCAACATCGTGAAAATATATTGATAGAAAGTCTTTAATTAAGGACAGATGGATGACGACAGCTGAGTTACGTCCCTATGGTGATGAGCAATAGTTATCACAGATTTTGATAACAGAAACATCAATTGACGGAAAATCATATTTATCCCATTATTATTTATTCGAAATGTTATGGGTAAGTGATGTGTGACTTGAATTAAATATACACGGTCCGGAATGATATTGCCAATGTGGACGAGGAAAAATATGCTTTCTGTTGATCGCAGATCTAGGGGACACTGTGTTAAAAGTGGGGTTTGAACTTACAGACCAGAGATGAGGAGGTCATTTTTTTTTTTAAAAGGTTGTGCGGCTTTAGAAATCTCTGCCAGGTGTTCTGCTTCAAAAGAGTCTAACCCGGCTTCTCCATCGCACCTCATGTGAATTTCTTTACCTTTATTTCTCCATTGTGCGACTATCTAGCTTCCCGTTTTGCACATACATGCTACTGATCTCATCCCCTCCATCTGGTAGCGAGTTTCACTTTCTGAACTGTCCATTGATAAATAATACCATGCTAAATTTTCTAGTGCATGAATTAATAGCTATTTTAAAGTAGATTTTCCCTAGTTCTGGTCCCACTCTGAAGTGTAATCATCTCCGCTGCGCCAGCATGACCAAACACTTGCGCAATCTTGGAGAACATGATCGGATCGGCACTCACTATCTGAGAGAATCGAGCCTTAAATACTATTGACCTTAACTGCTCGTTAGATGCTCTCAGTTTTGATAAGATTTATGTCAATCTCGCTTTACACTCCCTATGCCTCTGTTACATTGCAGGGATATCATAAATACTAGCCACAGGAGCAGAATTAGGCCATTCGACCCATCGAGTCTTCTCCGCCATTTAATCTTTGCTGATATGTTTCCCATCCGCATTCTACTGCATTCGCCCCAAATCCCCTAATTGCCTTATTGATCAAGAACATATCTATGTCTGTCCTAAAGACACTCAAGGACTTGGCACCCACAGCCCTCTGCTGAAATGATTTTCACAAATTCTCCACCCTCTGGCTGAAGAAATTCAACCTCATCTCTGGTTTAACGGGTTGTCTCTTCAGTCTGAGGCTGTGCCTTTCGGTTCCAGTTTCTTCTACCGGCCGAAATATTCACTCCACGTCCACTCTATCCCGGACTCTCAGTATTCGTTAAGTTTAACTGACGTCCACCTCCTCGTTCTAAACTCCACCGGCTGCAGCACCTGAGTCCTCAACGGTTCCCCCTGTGACAATTCCTTGATTCTGGGGAACATTCTTGTGAACCCCCTCTGGATCCTTTCCAAGGCCAGCACATCCTCCCTTAGAAACGGAGCTCAAAACGGCTAACAATACTCCAAATGGGATCTGACCAGAGCCTTATATAGGCTCAGAAATACATCCCTGCTCTAGTATTTTAGCCCTCTCGACCTGAATGATAACATTGAACTTGCCTTCCTAAATGCCAACTGAACCTGAATGTTAACCTTAAGATAATATTGAACAAGACTCATAATTATCTTTACTCTTCTCAGTTCAAAGCGTTTTCAGATTAGAACATGGTCTGTTCCTCTATTATTCCTACCGAAGTGCACAACCTCAAATCTTCCAACATTGTGTTCCATTTGCCACCTTTTTGCACACTCTCCTCGCCTGTCCAAGACCTGCTGTAGCATCTCTGCTTCCTCAACACTACCTGACCCTCTACATAGTTTTGTATCAACTGCAAACAAAGCAACAATGCCCTCAGTTCCTTCTTGAAGATTATTAATGTATATCATAAATAGCGTCGGTCCAAAACTGACCGCTGCGGAACCCCACTAGCCACCGGCTGCCATCCAGAAAATACCCCTTTATCCCCTCACTCTGCCTCCTGGCAGTCAGCCAATCCTCTGTCCATGTCAGTTCCTTGCCCATAAAACCAAGTACTCTTAACTCATTCAACAGCCTCCTGTATGGCTTTCTGGAAATCGAAATAGATCGGCTCCACAGGTTCTCCATTGTCTACCTTCGGCGTTGCCTCTTCCAAGAATTCTAATAGAATTTTCAGGCATGACCTCTTCTTGACGAATCCATGCTAAATTAGTTCTATTTTATTATGCACTTCTAAGTACTTTGCAATCTCATCCTAATAATAGACCGAAATTCTTACAAATCACCGAAGTCAAGCTAACCTGCATATGATTTTCTGTCTCCTATCTCCACGCTGTCTTCAAGAGCGGTGTTACATTAGTCATTTTCCAATCCTGTGGAACCTACACTGCATCCAAAGATTCCTGAAAACTCACCACCAATGCGTCGGCAATCTCCTCAGCTATCTGCCTCAGAAACATGGGGTGTAGTCCATTCATTACGTGTTTTGTCTTCACTTTCATCTGCAGTAATTCGCTTTTATCCAGAGTTTAACTCACTGCCCCCTCTCTTCCAGGAATGTGTACCCTGAAGAAGTACTGTTCTTCTCTCCGACAGGATTTCGTAAGTCCCTCCCTCACTCTCCAACTTCACTGCTTTCCATTTCTCTCTTAGTGTTGGACAAGGTATTTAAAAAGACTCGCTTCCACAGCCAGATTTCCTTCCTCAGTGTCTGTCTTCGTCTCCGACTTACTCCACGGGGATTTGAACTTAAATTCCACCCTGCCTGTGACCTCCAGGATTACAGATGCCTCCAGGATATACAACATTCCTGCAATTGCTGCTCTCGCCGCATCCTGTCAACCACACTCAGTGCCATGCGGCGCCACATGAAGACACTGGACGTCTCTCCCCAGCAGCAACGTCTTACTCTCTGTCAAAGCTGTCCCTGTCCCCAGTTTCATTTCATCCTTCGCCTCATTCGACTCATTAACAATAATTTTTTCTTGTTTCTCACAGGTATCAAGGAACGCAAGCTTCAACAACTGAACACCACAGCCCCTCCTAGGCCCTCCACCAGTCCCAATGCCACGTCCCCCATTTCTCCCAGTCCCAGCCCTTATCGCGTGTTCACCATGTCCTCTGACCTTCTCCTCTCTGAGGCTGAGCGTGCTGTTCTCAGCAAAGGACTCAGCTTTGTACCCTTCCGTCCCAACCTCAATTAATTCCGGGCTCGACATGACGTTGAACTCTTCATTCGTCGCCTTCCTCTCCGTGCCCACCTCTTTGGGTAAGAGTGCGCCTCACGTTCCCCTGATCCTTTCACGTGCCTCCAAAATGCTGCCTCCTTGTGGACCACCCCCGCTGGGACTATTACCTGCACTTGATCTTTTCACTGAGAACTGTCGACGGGACAATACCGTCTTAATTTTTCTGCCCTCCCCCTCACCCATTTCAACTTCTCTCCTCCCAAACGTTCTGCTCTTCACTCCGTCAGGTCTAAACCCGACTTTGTCATCAAACGTGCAGACAAAGGGGGTGCTGTTGTCTACCTCGCGCATGCTGAGCGCCAACTCTGAGATACTTCCTCTTACCTCCCCCTCGACCATGACCAGACCACTGAATATCAAGCCATTATCTCCAACACCGTAAGCGACATAATTTTCTCCGGATGACTTCCCCTTACGGCTTCCAACCAAATAGTCTCCAAATCCTGGACAGCCCGCTTTTACCTACTTCTCAGTATCCACAAAAACGACTTTGGGTGAAGAAGTTCCTCCTAAACTCAGTCCTAAATGTACTTCCCCTTATTTTGAGGCTATGCCCCCTAGTTCTGCTTTCCCCGACCACTGGAAACAACCTGCCCGCATCTATCCTATCTTTTCCCCTCATAATTTTATATGTTTCTATAAGATCCCCCCTAATCCTTCTAAATTCCAACGAGTACAGCCCCAGTCTACTCAACCTCTCCTCGTAATCTATATCACTTCAGCTCTGGGATTAACCTAGTGAATCTCCTCTGCACACCCTCCAGTGTCAGTGCGTCCTTTCTCAAGTACGGAGACCAAAACAGAACACAATACTCCAGGTGTGGCCTCACTAACACCTGATTCAATTGCAGCATAACCTCCCTAGTCTTAAAAACAATAAGGAAAAAAGCACCTCCTCCCACTTATTTTGATTGTGGGGAGAAACCGGAGCATGATTTGGAGAATGATTGACAGCATGCCATCTGATGTGGATAAAGGAACCAATGACCATCCTGAAGAACACTTGAGATTTTGCCGTTTTGAACTGACCAATACTCATCCCTCTCGCAAATTCATACAATCGGGTTACATGTTCTTTATTAAAATGCTGTGATGTCCGTGATAGATCGCAATTCAGATATTAACTGTTGGGTTCCCACATTGGAACAACGACTCATTTGTAAAGTCTATCTTTAGCTGCAAAGAGTGTGAAACCTGCTGGTCATCAAAAGTACATTATACAAATTGTTGTTTCATGAGTGTGGAGTGACGTGGCAAGCAGAAGAATTGATCCCATCTGGTTGGGATACAAACATTTAATGGTCGGGATAATGCACTCATGTATACGGAAAAAGGTGAGAATTGTATTCTGCACGAATTGGAACTACGATGAATGTTGCTTGTAATTTATTACAAACTTACAAATTTATAAACTTTGAGTTTGGAGTCAAAAGAGCATTTTAACGATGATAGAAAATTGCGGTGGGTGAGGTAGCACGCAACTTACAAGAATATATTTGAAAATTTTATGTAATCGATATATGAATGGAAAATGAAATACTACAAAACTAACGAACATACATGAATACTTTGTGAGAAAAGGCTCAATGTCATGTATTCAATGAAGAATAATCTAAATGGCATGGTTCATAAAAGTGATTGGGAACACAAAGGTATAAAAATAATCCGACGAAAATTAAAAAGGTCAGCTAACGCCAAACCAAACACAAAAGTTCATTGCTAACACAGGGAAAAGCAGAAAATGGCGGATCACGTCATCAGGTGTGACAGGATTCTTGGGGACACAAACAAATCCAACACATTGGCACCACGTGACTCTTCATGCCAGGCCTGCTGACTTTGTCTGACATTCTCTGATTTTCGGCATCCGCAGTATTTTGATTTTATAAAAGTTATTTGTAGACAGGTAGAACTGAAGTTAAGATGAAAGTCAATCGAAATTTGGTTTGATGGAATTTGATTAGAATTTCTGGCTCTGAACAGGATGTTATTAAAATGCTATAACCGTTCAGGAGAGAGCTGAACACAATGTGCAAGAGTGTGAACAGTATTGTGATGTGAGGTGTATCCAGAACGGCTGAACAGAAAGGAAACAAAATGAACCCATTTGGCCCATTCTTGCTCTTTCCTGGTCCATTGTCCGCGGGTCCCACGATCTGATCCCACGACTGATGTATTTACCGTTTCTGAAATTAAAACAGGAAATGATTGGGCGGGGGAGGGTGTTTTGTATCATTAACCCAACGACTGACGCAGACGTCACGGATTATGTGTTATATTATTCCCTCCACTCGGATATCTGCCACATTAACTATCCACATGGACTCAACTGTTCGATGGCAGAAGTGACATTTATTGTACACCTGAAGGATACAAATAGCAGAGCAGACATTTTCTTGAACACAGGGTTTAATGAAAGGGAGGAACTGAAGAAAGTCAG